>NW_016157319.1:93204-242049 GCF_001687245.7 Rhagoletis zephyria | reverse complement strand
ATATTTTTTATAATTTTACGTGATTTTTGATAAAAATTTAAAACTTCATAAACTTAAAATTGAAATATCTCAAGCAGTATTGAAGATAGCGATTAAGCGCTAATGAGCTTTTTTGTAGGAAATAAAATTTCCTACAAGTTTCTCATTTACATTTTTTCTATAGCTCTTGTCATTTACGAGATAAATGCGAAAAAACGTAAATTTCATGAAAAAATCAGGTTTAGTGGCCCGTACTACCCGTAAAAATTTGTACTCATGACAGCGTAAACAAGCAGTTATAATAGATTTTAAAGGATACATATTTTTTTAAGTAATTATATAGGTGTATGCAAAAGGCAGGGGTATGTATTTATGAATATTTTTGTAATATCTTTTTTTTGTTTAAATCTATTTTTATATATACACTTGTACATGTATGTATTAAAAAATAGCTCAAATAGCTTTTTTAGTTAGACACAATTTTAGCCAGAGTTACGATAAAAAATACTCCTAAAAACTCAAATTAGTGATCTGTAGTGTATGAGTTCCTCCATCGTTTGATGTACATATGTACATATAGATGTTTTTTTTTTAAAAGCATTTGCTAAAAGTTTTGATTTAGTAAAATTTTCTATACTCTCTTCTCTTCTACTGTTTTTATGTAAAATAATGGCACTTTTCGGTTTCACTGCTTTCTATTTCACTTTCACATGCTAATCTACCTACATACATACATATGTACATATATTTGTATATAGTAGTATATACGCCACAAGTATTCCATCAATTCCTCGACTTTCTGAATTAATACTTATTTTCACTTAATGCTAAACCACATACATACATATTTCGTCACCTAGCTCAATTTAGCATTATATTTAGCATTACAACAACAAGTGCAAGTTAATTATGCGACTGCTAGGGATTTGTTGACATTTCACATGGGAAATTTCTATTATAACTGCTGTTTAGGTTTCCAAATTCTCCGGCGGACAATACAAGATCCTTACACAACAACGAGTACATTATCCGACTGTGTATGTAAATAAATACGTTTTTATATACGACGCATACATATGTACATATATGTAATTTTATACTAAATCAACAACTACAGGTTTGAACAAATACGCGTCAACGTGGAGTTTTTGGCTTTTCACTCCTTTTCGCTCAGAATACATTCTTGTTTTTTTTTTTTGCAAAAGTAATATGACATACAAATGTGCGTGTGTGTGTAGCGCAATCAAAGGCAGTTTGGGAGAAAAATGAAATAATTTCATGGAAATAGGTTCGAAGCAGTATTTTTTTTCGATTCGGTTTGAAGGGCCTGAAATATCTAGCAAAAAAATATCTAAATTTTTTTCAGCATCTCATACATGGGCTACCGATGTCATATTCATCTAATAGACGAACTTTTAATATTCATCTAATGGACGTTTTTTAAATATTTTATAATAAAATAAATACTTTTAAACAAATAAATAGGTAATATTCATCTAAAAGATGAATTTACAATATTCATCTAATAGAAATCAAATGAATATTTAAAATTCAACTTTTTGATGAAAATTCATCTTTTCGATGAAAATGCATATTTTTGATGAAAATGCATCTTTTTGATGAAAATTCCACTTTTTGATGAATACAGAAATTTTATTAATTCAAAAGTACTGTTTTTTTTTATTTGAAAATTAGTCTATTTAACGCCTACACCAGTCCATATTTTCAATTTGTAGACTTTTTTATTAAAAAAATAATAATTTTCTCCAATCTATGTTAAATTAAATATTGCCTGCATGATGAAGAAGTGTCATCTCACCTGCAGTATTCAAAGCATGGCACAAAATGTGAAAATAAACATTTTTGTGATAAAATCTAATATCTAGAGAGCGATGCAGCAAGCGAAATAAATTTAATAGTTTTTTAAAGATTCTGAGATGGAGAATTCAGGAAAAATAGTCTCGTTGGATAAAAAAAAATCCCTTAACCCTTCATATGGCCTTCAAAAATAGGAAGTTTTAAATGTGTTCCTTTTTTGACCTGAAAACAGTAGGCATTGCATTTGTTAAAAAGTTTTGCCATACTTGCATCAAGGAATCCGTTTCCATGGTCACAAGAACCGAAAAACACATTTTAAATTTATTTTAAAAAGTTCATTACATTAAATTACTTTTAGTTTTGAAGGTCTCATTGAATAAAAATTAACTTGACCTTGAAAACAACCTTAACAATATTTTTTTAAGTTAAAAGCAACAATTAGTTGCCTTCTAAAAAAATTAAAATGTGTTTTTCGGTTCTACCGACCATGGAAATGGATTCCTTGTCGCAAGATAGCAAAACTCTATGTTTTAAATTTTTTTTAACCGACTTCCAAAAAAGGAGGAGGTTATCAGTTCGTCGGAATATTTTTTTTTTTATGTATGTTACCGCATAACTTTGGACCACGTCAACCGATTTCGATAATTATTTTGCATCGGAAAGGTAGTGTCTCAGAGATGGTCCCATACTAATCTGGTTCAGATCCGATCAGCGGATCATGAGATATATATATATATTTTTTTTTTATATGAGAGTTGAAGTCGGTTTTTTTTTGCTAAAAATTACTTGTTTTAATTTCATTGCACAGTTTTCAGATCAAAAACGGAAGAAAAAATTTAAAACAATCTATTTTTGAGAGTCATTTTAAAGGTCAGGGTATTTTTTGTATCAAACGAGATTATCGCCTACTTCCTGTAAAAATATTACGACAAATACTTGCTATCAAAATAAAATTCAAACATTAAGATTGCAAATTTCCAACTATTTGATTTAAAATCTTCGATTAGACGAAAAATTAAAAAAATACATTACAACGTTACAGGCACACAATTTTTCGTTGATTTAACGCATAATTTAACCATTTTTTCCTATTTTCCTGTTCACAAGAATTGTGAATATTTGAAGAAACTCAACACGTGGTCATTTGTTTGAGTTACTATACATAGTAAACATGGTAAAATTGGTTTTCTACGCCTAATCTTGCCAAAACGAGGATAATTTATTTTGGAAATTTGAAAAAATCGTCGATTCGGTGAAAAGTGCTACTAAGGTTAAGGCTTTAAAAATTTTGAAAATATGTTTTTTTAGAACTAGTAAAAATTCGTCAACCCGATAGAAAATGTTTTAGAGCTTAAAATTAAAAAAAAAAAAAAAATGTGCCACCAAGGCTTAAGATTTTCAACTTTTCAAAGGGTTCGCTCACATAAAAATTGTAAAATTTGTTTTCGAGAATATTTAAAAATTCATCGATAAATGAAACACGTTTTTAAAGCTCAAAATCGTGAATAATTTCTACGCTTCAGCCTACTGTAATAAGAATAATTTATTTAGGAAAATTAGATTAGACTTTAAAATGTTTAGGACGTTAAAATGTTTTAAAAGTAGGTTTAACTCTGTCTACATACAACTAGGAAATTTTTGTGACGGAATTTTTAAAATTTCGTCAATTCGAAGAAAAACATTTTTAACGATTAAAATTGTGAAAAATTGTCAGGCCTAAGCTTGCCGAAATGAGAAATTTGAAAAATTTAAAAATTCGTCTATTCGATGAAAAACGCCACTAAAGATTAGAACTTCAAGTTTAAATATGTACAAAAATGCATTTTTCTAGAATATTAAAATTTCGCCGTTCCAATGAAACTTGTTTTTTAACGCCCAAAAAGGTGAAAACTTGTAAACACAAACTTAACGAAAACAACATGATTAATTTTGAGAGAATTTCCAAATTATTATACTGCTTTAAGAGTTGTATATGACTATGCAACATTCTAGATCGTATATTAAACTCTTTCCACAAGTTTCCAAAACATAGTACATACATACACGTATTAATTTAAAATTACTATGGTGCTTATAATGTAGATATTAAGTATGCTGGATTTTACACTAGTTTTCATACACTACTTAGTACATGTGGTATACATACATATATATGTACTACTTCAAAAGTAAGTATATACACCCTGTCTATTTTTTTTTTTTTATATGTAACTTCTTCTGTATTTGGTCTGCTGCTTTAGGTAAGCTATGTAGTAGTGTTGTAGTATTGTGGATTAAAAAACAAAAAAAAAAAAAACAATTATCCTCAGCTATGCGAGTAGTACCCACATTTACAATACACTTTGTTTTACATACTAGAGTTTCAAGTAAACAACTGTTTTTTTGAATTGAATGCCTAAAAAAATTTATCTAAGCTCACAATTCCAAAGCTCAATTCGCGCACCAGTAGCGCTAACATCAGACACAGTGCGCTTGCGCTCACCATCGCTTGTCCGTTGTGGTCCACTTTAGGCTCTTCGCCGATTTCCAAAAATATCTTCATGCGTACATCCTGTGGCATAATGGCGCAATGGTACTCGCCTTTAGTTTTGTCCGATACTTTATCAATAATCAAATTCATGTCATTGTCCAGGTGATAGCCCAGAGCGGCATCGACGATAATCTCCCGGCCAGTGGTGATGGTATTATTGCTCTTGAACCACATTATCAAATGTTGAGATTCTTTGAGCAAGCGAAGTGTATGTGTGTATGTACATGTAGGCGGCGACGTAGTGTGAAAAAGTTGAGAAGAAAAAAAGTGACAAAGTCAAATATCGATTCTAATGAATGTTAAATACTAAATGCAAATTTGTATGAATACTCGTATCAGTGCGAATGGAATGGAAATGGTGTCGCGATTAGTAAAGGGTGTAGGCGAAGGCGGGCAAGTGGGGCGTGGGGTGTGCGTTGAAAGGAAATGAAATCGTACTTCGCATTCATATGAATGTATGGATGCACATATGTATGTATGTACATAGATCAATCCAAGGAAAGGGTGTGTACAAAAAAGTAGGTGTGAATTTCTATAAGCAGCGAACAGAAGGTGATAGATACTCGTAGAAGCACACATGCGTTTACTGCGAAATTATAATTTACATATTTTCTTATATTCTATCAGGTAGATATATTTACTACAAATAATTAAGCCCAATGAACGTGTATATATGTAAGTACATATGTATGCGTGAATATCGAAGTGAATGTGAATATGTATACATATAAATATATAAATATATGGATATATGTTTAGTTATGTGTTAATGAAGCTACGCTTTAAAAATGAATCATGCCATCATTCCAAAATATGTATGTACAGTGACTCAAACAACTTTCACATGTTGATTTTTTTAAACTAACGGCTCTATTCTATATCAGTGACAAATTCTTTTCAAAGTTTTATTACGGAAAAATATATGAAAAAGTTTAAATTTGTCAGGAAAAAAAATTTTTGTCGCCGATACAGAATTGGGCTATAAAGCAATGTTTTTCAAGTTAAAATTGTTTTACCGTTTTTGTATAAATATATGTACTAGCTTTTGCCCGCAGCTCTGCCCGCGTTAAGTTTGGTTTAACGTTGTGATTTAAAATAAAACGAAAAAAGCCAACAAATATACTCACACACTCACTAAAAAACTCTCACACTTATCACAGGATTTTATTTAATTTTTCAATTAAATTTCCAAACTGGTGGCAACCTTCGTAAAGTTTATCTCGTTTTAATACCCATTTTAAAATGTTTCGTTTAACCTCTGAATTGATTTTATTTTTTTGAACAGATGGCAACCCAACAGATGATAACCCTACTGACAGTTGATGAGAAGATAGCCATACGACTGTGCGACGTATCATGGTTTCCTAGCCTTAATTTTATGGTAATTAAAATTTTATGAAAATTTTTTCCAAAGAAATTGAAACTTCAAATATTTATTTATTACTTAAATGCATTTATTTAGAAACTAGCAAATACCCGGTGTGCTTAACTGCGCCTTAAAAGTATTTTTCTGTTGTTTGATACCCGTATTGTAATATTTCATATATTTTATCCATTTAATTAAATAAAATTTTTCAAACAGGTGGCAACCCTCCTCAAAAATATTTTCGGCAGTAAACTTTCCCAAGCCTCTTCAGTTTGATACCCATATTGCAATATTTAATTTATCTTATCAATTACAATTCAAACATGTGGCAACAAAAATATTTTCGGTTATAAGCCCTTTTAAACCTCTTTCTTTTGGCAGCCAAATTGCAATATTTACTTTATCGTATCAATTTAAGTTGAAATTTTCAAATAAGCGGCAACTCTATATTTTAAGTTAGACCTCTAGCAATACATTGGTGAAAACTGCATTCAATTTAATGCATTCGTTTTTGACTGATGGGCGTACAAACAAACATACAGACAGACAGCTATAAATTCTAAAAATGATTGATTTGGCTTCTAATGCTCTAATAAAGATACCTTATATTAATTTTTGTATAGATATTCTTCATTTATAATGGAAACACCCCCAGATTTCAGTCTCCATTTAGCGAAAGAGAGATGGAGTGTGAAAAGCCAACGTCTCGGAGACGTATGTAGGTTATCGAAGCAGGGTTAAAGAATATTTTCGAAATAAATCTTTTTCAAACAATTTTTTTGACACCCGCATTGTTGTGATACTTTATTTAACTTATTAATTAATCGATTTTAATTTTTGAACGGGTGGCAAACCCCTAAAAAATATTTTCGAAATAAATAGTTTATAAACCCTTTCCGTTTGTTATCTACACTGCTGAAATATATTATTTAACTAATTAATTCATTGATATTCACTTTTTAAAAAGGTGGCAACACTCTTCAATGCAGGTTATAAACTATTTGCGTGCTAAATTTTATTAAAATACGTCCAACCACTCACAAACTTTCACATGTATAAAGTAGCAGCTTTATAAAAAAGATAACAAAAAAATTTTAACTTGAAAATCATAGCAAATATTAAAAAAAAATCAACATGTGAATACTTTTTTTAGTCACTGTATATTCACTTAGCAAACACACAGATACACATGGCAACCCATATGTAAGTGTGTATGCGTCTGCGTGAATTTGCATGCTTAATTTTTTATCTCTTTCTTCCATCGTACATATATTTCTCATTAATAACTTACCATTATAATTCTTGGCAGGACAATGCAAAACCACTTTAGTGTCCTCTTTGGCATACACAGTTTTCTTCTCCTCCTCAAAATATGGCATTAGTGTGGGCGCAGGCTTGCCTGGCACCTTCATATTTTCAGGACTCGATTCATCGTAGTAGTCTATGTCAACGCTGTCTGGGTTTTGTGATTTTTCACTTGACTTCTGGGCGACATCTGCCAGAACTGCGAAAGAAAACAAAGTGTACCAATGTAAAATATGTAGTTAAGTAGCTGCGTATTTATTTATTTAAGTCTATGAAAATAAGAAAAAAACTTTTAGAAATCGATAAACGGCGAAATTCCAGCTGAGATTACAAAAAAGGACTTGACCTCTAAACGACCTCCATAAGTCATTTTGACTAGACGATCAAACCGTATGTGGACGTGAAATTTACTGATCTTTCAGCATTGGTGGTAAAAAAATATATATATCATTCGAAGTAAGGCGTTTGAACCTTGATCTAGACGTAATGAGGTCATATGGATATCGAAATCGTATTCTCAAAAACTTAAAGATCAATTAAACTCAGAGATTCTCTACCTCGATTTTCCCTTATGGCCAAGTGATATCTTTAATTGTAGTATGAAGTTGAAAGCTACTGCACTAGAGCCAACCCGTAGGCATCCCATACACCCAACCCCTATAATGTGAGTAGTAACTCGGCAAAGTTCTCTTTACTGCGGTGAAGGTATAATTGCAGAACTTTCCATTTAATTCGGGATAGTATCCTTCTCGGGTACAGCACTGCTCCTTGCATTACCTTCAATATTCTTGAACTACCCACCTCCAACTGCAGAGTAAGCATAGCCTCGGCTACTCGGTACTGGACCTGATGGCATTGTCTAACTTTCCAACCTCCAGAGTGTTTATATTACCTTTGGGGGTGACAACAACACCTTAACCTGAATCACCCCAGAAACAGATTCTGATCGTTAGCGTTTAGTTTCGCTGAGTGCAACAACTTCGGCTATATCGGCTTAGACGTCGGGATTTCGTTAGGTATGTACGAAAACCTTCGACCCTGGTAATCATGAACTATGCTCCATCGATCCTGGTACAGTACCACATGTTTCACAGCTTGAAATTACTACCATTAGCCATTTTAGCGTGAAGTCAACGTAGACTCCCCTAAACCTCCTCGCTCCACGCAAAGTAGGTTATGGGCTTGCCAGGCTCATCTCTCACCGGTGAAACGTTGTGCTGTACTTTTTTACCATCCACTTGTTTCCACTGTATTCGTCGTTTTGACACCTTAGTAATCTTAAAATTTTTTTTGCAGCGTTCTGTCTGTTCAATTGGATTAGGCTGTGCCCAAAGGCGCTAAGCCAAAGGGTTTCTTTCTTTTGAATTCGCTTTTTTGGAAATCAGTGATAATTCCAACATGCATCCTCAGTTGAGGGCGTTCCAGGAGAATGAGGGCACTGGGCGCATCATTTCGATGTGCATATTTTTCGCCATAAATGAAATAATCACATCTTATTTGGGAAAATTCTCGTGTTTTTGTTCTTGGTTAATGATACATTCTCCAAGGTAGAGAATGTTTTTCCCAGCATAGACGTCGCGATTCCAGCATGTACGACATTTTTGACAAAACTGGTACCTGTGGGGCGATTTGGACGTCAGGTTTACGTTGTAACATTTTGCGCAAAGTTTGGTTGTTCTGAATTCATTAACCATTAGAATTCCTGCATGCCGTTGTTTTAGTGCTGCGATTAGTAACCGATTTGGTGTACGCCTATATCCGCGCATTGGTGAGTTTGAAGCAATCTCTGTTGATCCGATGCTGATTAACGTTTTCTCTTCTTTGTTTGGTACCAGTTGTTGCACAATTTGGTTTCAGGCTTTTTGTCGGCAAATGTATTTCTTCAGCTTCAGCGGAGCCACCTTTCTTTGCGAGAAAATTTTTTGTTTTTGCTCCGGTATTTCAAGTTGAAATTTACAGTATTCACGGAAGTTCGATGAATTCGCAGACAATTCTGATTGTATCGTGAAATCTTTCGTATATTTATGTAGTGTTATTTTGCGAGAATAGAAACCAGAAAGGTGTTGATAGTACGAATTTTTGATTTTCACAGGAACATTGTTCTGGATGCCAGCAAAAATGAGTCGACACCCAGGATCTAGCCCAATCTTGTTGTCGTATTTTGTTCCGCGTATTTTTATTAGATTACCTTCACAATCGGTTTCATTTTGTTTAGTGCACGTTGAAGGAATTTTAAAATATTTTCCAAATTCACTTTTATCGAAGGAAGGAAACGGTCCTTTGAATAATTTTAATCGACACAATAGCTAGTACAAAGCAAATCGATCGAATCTGACGTGATGTAAACCGTGTTTTAGTTGTGGTATTAGTGAAAAATTTTTTCTTCTTTGATTTCATTATACCGTTGTAGGTTATAAAATAATTCGATGGAAGACCAAAATAGTTTGACATTTTCTATTTTGTGTAGTTTGTTTCCGTTCCATTTTAAATCGGTAATTAAACGGCGGATGGTGCGGCTCCGCACAAATCATGTCCCATCGAGTGGACATGAGCGCCTCGATTAGGCAAATCAAAAACAGATTACCGGAATTTAAGCTTGAAATCTAAGAAGAGGTTGGTTGAGCTGTACAGCATCCTATAAGATTACCAGATAGATGTGTAATACATATCTACTAGGGCGATGTTAGTGTGAGAAAGGAAAATACGGCCCTTGGGTGTGCGTGCTGAAAGAAGCGGCATATCTCTCAACACGTTCTGGCGCAGGTGCCAGGCCTCAGGCTCAAAGCAGACAGTTGGAACATTTTTTCTGCCACTCTCCGGTCCAACCATTCCTACAGAGTATTCTGAGTATTTCAGCGGGCGGTAGCCTCTCTCTGTATGATTTGTCAAATGCGTCCGCCAGTGTCAGTGTACCAACATTTAGTGAAGGGAGCTAGAATTCGGTAACCGAACAGGTAAAGAACACACAGGATTGGGTGTTGTTACTCAACTGTCCTTCGCTCTACAAAACATAGAGTATTTTGTATAAGTTTTTTTTAGAAGTTGAGCGGTGTTTACACACTGCTGTTGCGGTAAGCTCCTCAGCATGGGCTTTCGTTTCACAACGTTAGCCCCGTAAGCTTTGGAGCAGACTGTTTATGGTCAAGTTGTATAGGTGTGTGGAGAGAACTCCATTCTTTGGGATAGACATTTCACCCATCCCACCGCACATTCTACTAGATAGAAGTTGAATAAATTCTGCCAAAGGCAATGAAAATCTTGCTTGGAGATGGAGGAATCCAGAAAAAGAGCTATAGAGAACGGTATAAACCCCAGAATGCTAACCTTAAAAACACAATTGGTTAATTCTGTCATAGATTCTTCCACATTATGCCGCTCTCGCATATCGTC
The DNA here is from genome assembly GCF_001687245.7 of Rhagoletis zephyria. NCBI lineage: Eukaryota > Metazoa > Arthropoda > Insecta > Diptera > Tephritidae > Rhagoletis > Rhagoletis zephyria. The sequence goes on along the minus strand of NW_016157319.1, from coordinate 231,661 downwards.
TTCAGCTACGATACTTGCAAGGAAAGCCATGTGAGTAAATTTTGGCTCATGGCTTGTATTAAAGGGTTAAAGATTAGGATAATCTGTTGGTAACATTACTCTACTCACAATATATCGATTTCAACGCATTTGTACTTGGCACATTTAACTTTCTTTTTTTTTTTTGCTGGTGGGAAAATGGAACGCCAATAATTTTATTCATAATAAAATACTAGCAGCCAAAGCCGCGCAAGATAATACTCAAATGGAAGGTCAATTAAAATTTCCAGCCAATAATGGGACAATGAGTAATTTAATGAATTTAAGTACGTGTGAGCATTCAAATACAATACATACATATAAATGAATGCCCATATTTAGATATGCATGCAAGTACATACATGCATAGACATGTACATACATGCATACATATGTAAATGCCAAAAGGGTTAAAATGTATAGAAATTGTTAAAACAACCAAAAAGTCATGGGCAAAACAACTGTTAATTTCAACAAAAAACAAAAATTTTTGCTGTACACAAACTCTAAATTCCTCAATTAAAAGCAAAAAATAAAAAATTAAATAAAAAATCCTGTTGTTGAGCATGCGTAAATACATGGCTAAAGAGGGCATACTATGCATGTATGAGTATATCGCAATGAATGTAAGTAGTGCCCATATTTGTAAGTACACTTATGCACATGATGAGTACAGCACTTTTTGATCGAAGAGAAATTAAAAAAAATATATATATACATATATACAAATTTACAAACACACAAATAAAAGCAATTAAACATTGAAATGGCTTAGTGGTGGATTATGGCATATTGAATGAATAAGAGTTCCAGTAGCGAACCCGCTCATTGGCATGCTACTGCGGCATGCGGCACAGCAAAACTTGGGAGTGCACATGCAGATATAAACATACATAGTACATAAGTACATACTCGTATAAACAGATGTACGATATGCAAGAATTTATGTTGTGCACACATGCATGCTTTTGAATATGAATACGAAAAAGTTTTATAGATACAGTGGTGGACAGGTGAGTAGAGCTGCCATCTATCTCGTTTTTTTTTGAGGATAGAAAAAGCACAATGCATTTTACAAAAAAGTTATTTAGAGAAAGCAATTTGGTATGTGAAAAATTGTTTTTGTACCACACTTCATTAAAAAGGTTACACAACGCTGACGGTCGAAAAAATAGGTACAAAAAAAAACAAATTTTCTCCTAACGCAGATGTGAAGGTTATAAAAACAATTTTATTTCACATTCGTAAAGTGCATATTTGAGAGTATATTCAAAGAAAAAAATTAAAAAAGTTATAAAAGGCGGAAATATAAGTCATTCATTAGCACCTTCTTTTCAGATAGTGTGCTTACAAAAAAAAAATGTTTTTTTTTTTTTTTTTAAGAGGTACTAGCAGCGTACTATATAGGGAAACTTTCTTAATCCCTTTTTTTTTGCAAAAATGACAGCGATATAAAGTAGATCTTCAGAATTAGTGTACACCAGTTAGAAAAAAATCGTTTCGAGAAAACAGCGAAACCCAAAATTTAGGGGCTTTTGGCATTTTTCTATCACTTCCACTTCAAATTGATGTCACTTTTTAAGTAGGTACTTTGACAACGCCTAAACGAATTAGAGAATATGGAGGTATACAAACAAAAGACTTTCGGCTGAAAAATAATGAACGAGCAAATAATCACCGCATCTGATATATTGTTCGAAACACTTAGGCTACCTTGCGCTAAACAGGACAAAAACCTGGTACTACCATAAACAAGGGAACTCAGATCAAAACTAAAGAAATCAAGAGCAACAAAATAACTGACTTTTACCTGCATACCTTCGAATCCAGGCAAGAATTAAACCGGAAGATGTAAGCAGCTAACTTCTACCTACCTACAACAACTACTGGTTATACTAAAGAATAGAATCCGCTAAGATGTACCAGACCTAGAACCAACGACCATTTAGCATGGCTTTGTGATATAGTGAAGATGTGGCACAACGCCGAAACGGATTTGTCTCCAACCAAATTTGACAAGGAATGACGGAAAATCGTTCCAAAATATGTACATCATACTTAATGTGACCAACAGTACTTCTTTCGGAAGTACAGTACTTCTTTTTTCGCTTTTGTACTTCGAACTTCGAAGTACAGTCAAATGTACTTCTTTGCGTGCGATATTTTTTATTTCAGGAGGGATATTTTGTAACCAGTTGGCGACAGTTTTTGGATCGCTATCGCACTTTTTGACGCTGATGTAAATGTTTTTGCGTCAAAAAACAGTGCGATAGCGATTTGAAAATGTGTGCTTACTGGTTTCAGAATCTTCCCCCAGATCCTGTACTTCTCCACTCTTCTAGACGATCATCACATGGCATAGGCGATAAATTCGTTCAAACCATTAAAGTCGCCGGGGACCGATGGCATCATATTGGTCCAGCTGCAAAGGGCTCTGAAGGTGTCGTGCAATTGATTGGATCCTTTTGATGCGAACTGCGTGAGGACCGGGTATAGCCCCAAGTTTTGGAGGGTAGTCAGTGTTGCGTTCATCTCAAAGGCCGGAAAAGGCACACAGGTTTACCCCAGGTATTTTAGGCCAATCAGTACAAGAAATTATTGCAAGAAAAGGCCAGCAAATATCGCCCTCCATACATTGATAAAGTGGTCAGAGGAACCCTTCACGCATAAAGATTATGCAGTAGGGGCCTTCTTCGATATCGAGGGGCCTTCAACAATAAGGCTTATCTACAGCTTACTACGGCGGACAGAACTGTCGCGGCGGAGTCGTGGAGCGCCTGCACTCAGTGCAGAGTCATTAGGAGCACTCCACAAGGTGGTGTTCTCTCTGTCGTCTGCTCGGGATTTCGGTTGTAAATGACCTTCTAGAAAAAACTAGAAAAAGTGGGCTGTCGGGTGATTGCCTATGTAGATGATGTGGAACTTTTGGTTAAGGGGCATGAAATAGTTGGTCACATTAATCCTACACCTACCCTGTCGGAAACACCAACAACGAAAATATGTATACAGGGTGTCCTAGAACACCCGGAGGTAATTATTTTTATTTATTGAAAAAAAAAAAAATGCAAAAACATGACCTACCCAATCAGGGATGCTCCACCTGATGGTGGTATTACCGACTTCTGGTTTCGACCGCAAGTGGATTAAACTAACGGGACAAAAATACATAACGTTTGTGGAAAATTTTTATCTGGAATGAACTTCCGGTTAAAACAATACGGCTTTGGGAGAAATTCGTACGTGCCACTTAATAGATGGTTTCCCTATCCCAGCGTCCGTTAAAAAAAAAAAACATATGTACATTAGACCGTACCACCTTATAATCAAACAAAAAAAGGTTCGCCCTGCGCCCGGGGGTCGAAAGTATTTTGCAACGCGATTTAGACGTTTTTGTTTTGCCCGAACCTAGGGTACACCTTTTTACTTTGCAAATAGGCTTTATATTCAGGGATGTACCGCTAACTTTTTTATTCATATTTCTTATTGCATAAAACCAAATAAAAAAATTATGCATAATTTTAGCTGTGCAAGTGCAATTTGAAAACAAATTTGTAGTAACTTTTTGAAAACCGTTGAAAAATTATCACAAAAACAGGTCAAAAATTTTATGCACGCAAGTAAAGTGGGCGGTATTGTGTCAAATATGATTATTTTCAACTTAATTTTTTAATTTTATATTTCTTGGTTTGACAACGATTTCTCCACAAATTTAAATAAATTCGCTTGTACCAAAGATCACTATATTCAACAAGTGGTCGCAATTTCCGTGAAGCTGTTGCCTTTTGTCTTCATCTTTACTTCTTACATCATCTGAAACTTGAAGTGGCGGCTAAAAAGTTTCCAGCCTAAGGCAACTAATGAATGAAATGTATGACATTATACTAATTTTTATTTTCAATGCATTCTCTAAATGTAGACCTTTTACTTTTGTGAATATAGTGCCGTTAAATCACTTGAAATTTTCAATTGGTGTTAGTTGGCTCTGAAGAGAACCGACGACTGGCATGCTTTTTTGAACTCGGCCAAAAATCGCTTAGGCGGTTAAATAAATAACAAATCACTGAAAAAGCATTTTTTTAAGATTTCATTTCAAAATTGTTTTCTATAGCCGCCTTCGTTTCTCAGTCGTCCAAAAATCTTGCTTCTATAAACTCAGTGCAAATCTCTCTGACACAGCTCCAAAAAATCTGTACTACCCTCATATCATCGCTACTTGTCGAGCGGGTTAAGTATACAAATTTTTGAAAATAAATTGCCAGTGTGAAACATTTATAAAGGTTTTGACAAGACGAATTCATAGAAGGTGGTGTTACAATTGAGAGAGTGAGAAAGTTACGAGTTCTTCCTTGAGATACATGAAATTTGACATTTGTGTACCCAAAGCAAAAACAAAATACATTTAATTTTTTTCTTTTGTACTATCGCCACCATTTTAAGAACGCCCTAACTCATAATTTCATGTATTTGAATTATATAGCGGATTAGGTTGGTAGGTAAATAACCATATTTTTCTGTGGAACATCGACGCATCATTTGTCAGAAGAGATATTGACAAACACTTACTGCTGAGCAGTGGTAAATGTCTAAATCTTTATAAAGCAGTCATAATTTGAAAGTTTTAATTGGCTCTACTGAAAATTGTTATAATTTGAGTTGTGTCGTTATTATAGAGGACAATCGGTTTGTGCAAATACTAGTGGATATGAGATAAAACCATCAATCGACCAACTGATTTCATTTATTTGTCAACTGCTGTATGCACATGTGTATAGTATATATGAGTGTCTCTATTAGTACTCATTCACGTGTGTAAAAAATTGTATAAAAGCCGATATTCTGACAAGTTTAAAATGTTGTATGTATTTTTTCACATAAATATACGCATGTACATACATACGTATTTATGTTAATTTGTTGGCGCATTTCCGCCCCTCAGTTTGACCGTTTTTGCCACTGACGTATTTCTATTACATGGTAAAAAATTCCATTTTTGTAAATTTTTTATTTGGCTTTTTTTTCAAATGTTCAGCTATTTCTGCATAAATATGCAAGTATGCTGATTTTTTGAGTGAATGTACACACATACCTCTGTATGTATGTGGCACCTATAGTTGGTTTGAGTATGCGCGCTCTTTAATAGTAGGCATGTTTTATTCAACCATCACAAGCAAATAGCTAAATCTATATGCTAAATCTTATGTTAGCCTAATTTTGACAGTTGTTTGAGTGCAAATAGTAGGTGCAATCCCGTATTCCTCGGACTCGGACTAGTAAAACTGTCAAAAAATAAAAATTCGCTCAGAGCGAGAGAGTAACATTGAAAAGTGCGGGATCGCTTTCTAGTAAAAAATGGTAACTTCTGTCAACTTCAACATAACCTCAAAATTTTAGTTGTAAATTTTTGTAAACACACTCAGCTCACACATTTAAATAACCAAAAATACTTTCAAATTCATTACAATCCACTTAAACAAGTAATTAAATACTTTTCAACATAAATTAGCAGAGTGCACTTTTCTTTTGTTTACAATTTGGTGGCCAAACACACTACAGCTGATCGTTTGACACATTTACCAGAATTTACCAGCAAAAAATTCTCGGACTAAAACTGGTAACTTCTGACAGAGAGAGAGAACCGTATTTACTCTCTTTTTTGTCCTCTCAATAGTGAGAGAACCGAGTACGGGATCGATTTCCAATAAAATCTGACTGATTCTGACTATTTCTGACTAGTCCGGACTCGTACGGGATCGTAACTAGTGTCAAAGTAAGTTTTTGCCTCTTTCTCCTTTGGCTGAAGGAGAAAATTTCTGATGCTGAATGGCAATGCCTCTTGTTAAATATACAAGCCAATTTAGCTTTTCATAAGCCAATATAATTATGTTGGGTAAGTCCTCCATACAAAATAAGCTAATAGCTTAAATTTCTGGACAAGTAAAACACGGCTAGTGTTAAATTCTTATCACAAAACACAAAATTGTTTCGCAGCATGCGAGCTTTCAACAAAAAGCTGCAATGGCTGCTGCCACCGCCGTCGTTGCTGCTGTTGTATGTAGGTACATATGTATGTATGTAGGTATTATGTATGTAAATATGTATAGGTATTTAAAACACGAAGAAATGCCATAACATAGTTTTGCTGTGTTTTCACAAAAGCACGAAAAAAAGAAAAAATAAAAAATAAATAAATACATACATACATATGTACATATGTACATATTTACATACAAGTTCAGGCATACAAAATGCATGGTAGTACATACTCGTACATACATACCCACCCATGCTCGTGTTTTGGAATATATGAACTTGCAAAACTTGCAACATTGCAATATTTGTGCAGCGAGATGAAAATTCTGAGAACTTAAGTGAAATATGCGAACTTTAAATTATGTACACACATTGGCATTTAAATTTTTCGGTTTTCGGTGTTTAAAATATTTAAGTCAGATGTTACGCCTTGAATTTAAGCTCTTTAAGCAAACATATTTATGTACATAACACATACATATATACATACATACATATGTATACAAATTCAACCTTGATTGGCCTTAAATAATGGCGAATAAAATCGAGCTTACTTAAACTCTTCTACATAAAAGCAGAGATTCAAAGGAACATTTTTTTTTTTTTAATTAAGAGTAAGATAAAAAAAACAAAAATTTAAAATTAAACAAAAATTTAAAACAAACAAAAATTTTTAAATACAAAAAAAAAAACTAAAAATCAAATCTTTAAACAAATATTCAAAAACTAAAAATTTACAAACAAAACAAAAAATTTTGAACTAAAAAACAACTAAAAAAGAGAACAAAAATTCAAAGCTACAAACTTAAAAGTCAAAAATTTTATACCAAAAATCATTATTACTATTACTAAAATAATTAAGAATAAAAGCAAAAATTTAAAATTAAGAATAAATACGTAAAACGAAAATCTAAAAGTATAAATTTAAAATAAATAAAACAAAAAAAGTTAAAATTTACAGTTTATATACTTATGAAAAAATGAATGTCGTGGCAAAAACTGGCTTTGAAATAAACAAATGTATAGTTTTTAAAAAATGGCTGTTTCCTATCAGACTTAATAAAAAAAAAAAATATTTTCAAGCGAAATTTTTGGCCTAAATTTCTCGAGAATTTGTGATTTTTTTTTTTGCTGACTGAATACTCGAAATTTGAAAATAAAATTGTGATAAGGGAGTGGCATTTTTTATATTTAATAAATTTTTCAAAATTTTGTAATATTGAAACTTGGATTTATGGAAGGAGTATTCACTAAATTGAGCAGGTGACCTGACACTTGGGCAAAAGGGCTTATTAGCTCAAGCAATAACTTTGAAGACTTCGTTGCTTTGAGCTAATCAATTTTTTTTTGCACGAGTACCAGGTCAATTGCGCAATTTGGTGAATACCCCTATAGTTTTTAAAGTTTACTTTTGTTTTGAATTCTTTATTTTCTTGAATTTGACCACTACTTTTTTTACTTTGTCTTTTAATTTTATTTGTATTTTTTATTTGAATAAATGGAAGCTATTATTTTTTAATTGATCGTCAATTGAAATTTTTTTGAAATTTTTTTTTTTTATACGAAACAACTTTGACTATATCTATGTAACTGAAAATGCGCTCAATACTTTCCCATTAAATTTCCTTAAGCTTTATATGAATGTATCTTCACTATATCCTGACTCAAAATTTTGAAATCAAATACAAATTTCACACACATAATCTGCAAACTGAGAAAATGTGCTTAACACGCTTTTCATTCGTTGAAGGACAACTTTAAACCAACAACTACATACCTACTTAAATGAGTAATGTTTTCAAGATTGATTTCGAACAAACTTTTCTTATGCCAAAAAAAAGAAAAACTAAAATGTAATAAAATAAAAAACAAATTGTTTCCCCTCCTATTCATTGCGAAATTTAATATTTTCTTCAGTACACATTCACATACCAGAACTATTTAGGCACCCAAAAATAACCCATCCCAGCAGCAGAGCGGCGGAGACTGCATTGTTGCGCACTGATGTCATGGCTGGCTGGCTGACCGACTGGCTGGCTGGCTTCCCCGAAGTGAAAGAGAAAATTTCGATAATTTGTACCAATTGACAAACTGCGGAATCTGCTGATTAATGCAGATATCCAGATAGATAGACAGATAATCACAAGCAGCTGGCGAACAATTTCAAATTAACGCGTTTACAATGCCACACGAAACAACTTTGGAAACAGAGCAGCAACGATAAAACACTTTTATTGCACTTTAATTTATTAAAAATAAAAAATTTATTATAAATATTTTTTTAATAATTTTTTTTTGTAAGCACTGCACCCCTTTTCGTTTGTGTGAATATTTTTGTTTTACAGGACCTTTTTTTCTTCGAGGCGAGTGGCACACCAACGCAGGCGGAATGTTTTGATAGTTTTTTTCGCACAGCCACACAGCGTACTGACTGAATCACTACACAGTCGAAATATTGTACTCAGGCGAATCGTTTTGCTGTTGTCGTTGCCGTTGCCGTTACCGTTGTCGTTGCTGCTGCCACAGCCGTTGTTGCTGTCGTTTGTCGTTATTGGTCGTTGATATGTTTATTTGTTTGTTTGTACATACACATTAAGGCATATACTAGTACTTATGTATGCATGTACATGGTATATACAAATGTACGTATGTCAGCCGTAGAAATATGAAAGAATGACGTGAGACTCTTCTGCGCGAAGAATACCCAATATTTCAGCATACAAATCTACTTTAGTATCTACCCAACCTATGCAGCAGGCATGCATGTGTTTAAGTTTGTGCAAGTACGTGCGTTTGTGCCACCGCGTGCGGGTGTGTATTGTATGCATTTCTTGTTAATAAAAAGCCGAAAAAAAACAAAGCCCAAAAAAGCCAAAGTCACCACATGCGGCGGCATGCGCCGAAGCTCCAGTATCAATACAGCAGCAGCGGTTACATACATAGATACATATGCCGCCACCACCACCACTACAAGCGTCACCATCGTCGTTGCCGCTGCCGCTGCCGTTGCCGCAACTGCCGCGCCATCGTCATGGACACCACAGACATGATTTTCCGCCCCCTCCCCCTTACCATTCTATACCAACGAATGTTATTTGTATATTTCCTGGGTGCGTGCGCTGTATAACAGTGTTGGGATCGGTCGGCATCAGGGTTGCCACTACCACAATGGCTTATTTCCTCCCATTTATTTTAATCAAGAAAACAGCGGTTGGCAGCATTAAATACATTTATTTTTTCTGGTGGTGTGTGCTTTTAACCAGACCCACCTACCGACATGTTTTTCGAACCACTGAATCCGAATCTGAGGTCCATTTGACCTCTAAACCCTCAAAATTTCGAGTAAATTGCGAACAATTTAAAAAAAATGGACTTGGCACCTTTTCACCTTTAGGTAACGATATATACATTAGTAAGGTAAAAATAAACCTCACGGTCCGGGGGAGCCTCCGGGCTTGGGACTGAATTAGCGCGGTGCGGGTTTGACATTAATTTCTACGAGTTGCGGTTAAAAACTTTGAGGTTCTTCGATTTCATGAAAATATGACTAACAATAAGTAGTTTTCTTTTTTGAATCACTGTCCTAGTGTCATTTAAAATATTTAAACAACCTCGTCATTGTTGAAACTATTATCGATTCGCAACTTCAATCTTGCCTTAACATCCATCAATTCAATCACTTGATATTTTGATACGCAGTGGATAAGACTTTTTATACGAATACAGAGTTCAGAGAAGTGACGAAGGTAATTGGTAGAATTCTGTCTATACCAGTAAGCAACGAGGTTTTTAAATGAATGAGGGTAAAATTGATATTATCGCAATTTGGCAAGCCTACTCATAGTGCTGACAGAGTGACACATTACAACAAGCTATTTTTTATGAGCAAAGACCAAAATTTGAAGCGTCCTACCATACTACCAACGAGTAAAAACCTACCAATTTTGGTAGGAAAAGCCCAAAACGGCAACCCTGATCGGCATACGAGCGCCATATAATAGTTATGTCATGCAATTTATAAAGGCAACAGCAAGCAAGCAATGCCCCAGTCGGAAATGGTCATGTGTAGTCAAAAATGCATCGGCCTTAGAAGTCATGTGTCTGCTCCAAGATGCATTTTTTGCCCCAGAAATGCCATGTCGCTTTATATAGCTATACATAACTAGAATGTATAAATAGAAAAACATTCGGGTAAAGCAGCAGTAGAGATAAAAAAAATACATATGTTCTCACTTGTTTGTCTGATTATGGCTTCAAAACTACACATCCATGCCTACGATCGCTTACGAATGCAACAATTCGTTTATCTCAATAATACGGCGTGAAATCTTCGGCTACACTTTTTCGAATAATCTTATTCGTACAACCTTTTCGTGGTAGCATGAGGTAAGAATGCATTCCCCCATTTTCCCACTGGGGTGGTGTTGCAAATGCACATACCTATGCATACACACAGACGCATACATACACACTCGCGAACGCAATTGTCGCTTTCAACAGCATTTTTTCGTAGCATACATTAGTGCGCAGAAAAAGCGCTCACTAGCAAAAGTTTTGTTTAGTTCAGAAAAGCGGAAATCAGAAAGCTTTTTGGCTGAGCTTGTGCTTTTGTGTATACACAATATTTTTCCCTGATGGCCCGTGTGAAAAATTTCCCACTTAAAAAATTTACCATGAAGCTTGAAAGTAATAAGGGGAGAATGACAAAATAATTGTAAAAAATATTTTGACTATTTCTTTTGGTGTTATGGTACGTGTGTTAATTTTTTAGTAAGTTTTGTGGTTGCATGCATCAGTATAGGGTGGGAAAAATTTCGAGGGGAGTGGTTCAAAACAAAAAAAAAAATTATATAAAAAAATTTATAAAAAAACGTTAATTAAAATAAAAATTCATTCAACAATTTGATTGAGCTTGAGACCGTTATACATGTTTGTGGTTGGGTTTACGTATGAAAAAATGGAACAAACAACAACAGATTACGTGGCTGGTACTAAGCTCAGTGAGTAGACCATTGGCTTTGTAATCCGAGGTCGCTAGTTCATATCCCAGTCACGGCGGTTAAATAAGTCTGATGAGGAGATGTGTTGATCCCCAAAATATCAGGTGTAACTTCCACCAAAATGTAAGTTATTATTATTTTTTTCACAAACATTTTTCATTAAAAACGGCCTCAAGCTCAATCAAATTGTTGAATAAATTATTATATGGCCATAAATAACAAAAAAAAACAAATAAAATAAAAATGAATAAAAAGAAACGTAAAATAAAATTGCATTTTTATACTACTGTGTCGTACATACATACATACATACATACATATAAGCTGCTGTATCAAAAAAGTATTTGGAGCTTCTAGACATTTGCTATCTTTGGCAGAAAAAAACAACAAAGTCTATGCGGCAAAATCAGTGTATAGAAAAATAGTCCTTAAATATCAAAATATAATTTTTTTATTTGGCACCCCTTTTATTTTGTTCTACGTAAAGAAAACGCACGCGCAAATTTGAAAATTTTAAAAAAATTTTTAGGGAACGCAAAGTTTGAAAAAAAATCTTACAACATTTTTTTTTAATTCGACGAAGTTTAGACTTGCAATCTAAAAAGTTTTAAATAGTATTGAAACCTATTTATTTTTATATATATATATATTTTTTTTTTAATTTTTGTGTTGTTCTGCGTACAAAAAAACGTCCATGATATTGATACTTTAAGGGAAATCCTAATGTAAAGGCTATAAACGGAGCTCGAATAAATTTTGGCGTACAGCTTAGAAATTAGATTAACATATAGGATATTATTTGAAGAGGGTTGTTACTTGTTTCAACAATTAAAATCAGTTTCGTTATTTTTGTGGTGAAACAGCTAACGGTACTGTAATAAAATTTCCAGTTTTTCCATGGGAATTATAAAATTTATTATATTTTAGGACTTCGTCAAAGTAATTCTGTAAAATATTTAAGATTTACATGAATTGGTCCGATATTTTCATCTCCAAAAATTTCATTTTGAATCCCTTTTACATATATTTTTTAAATTCCTATGCAGACCGTTTAAATTGAAACTCTTCTATCATATGAGGTGATTTTTTGGTAGAAAAAATATTTTTAAAAACTAATTTTATGTATAAGAAACTCCATTTTGGAGGTATTTTCAAATCGGTCCAGCTTAGCTAAATCTTAACATTTTTCGGAAATATTTTGGCGGTCTATAAAAAATTTTATAATTCCGATGGAGTACCATTTTTTGTTTTTTTGATGGACAGTGATACAGCCTAATATATGTACATACATGTGTATGTGTATGGGTATCAAACGAAAAAGGTTTAAAAAAGCTTCAGTTATGCACATATACATATGTATATGTATGTATACGCTTTTCTTCAGATAAAGTTTCCACCCATAAAAGTAAAAACGATATACTTATACAATATAAAGTTATGAAAGGTTGAAGCGAATTATTTAGTTAAAATTTGGTAAAAAAAATTACCTGGGATATAATTATTATACCGAAATTCCCAGGGTCAGGCTGTCTTAACTCCTAAGGGCCACTGGGTCTGTGAAAAATCGGCTTGCCATATAAGCGAGTCTTCATTCAAAACGGTCTCAAAATCTAATTGGGTGCAGGAGCTTGAAAGTCATAACGCAAAAACACTGAATTTTTTCAAAGAGCTTCCTGTGAGAATTTAGAATGATAGCATACACCTGGAACGTCCTATCGTAATTCCCCCCAGCCTCTGGCATGCTGGTTAATGCCCTCGTGGGAGCAATGGCAGACATCAAGGCAAGGTAAGAGTACGATAAAGCCTTACAAGTTTACCACAGCAGCGCAATCGATTTGTGTTGGAAGAGAGACCTCGTTCGCAATCACATTGTCTTTCCATCAAGCTACGAACAACGAAAAACCAGGGCCCGAATCGAGGCATTCGTGATCGAATGATTACTCGTTTCGAATCGAATCAAACAAAATGGCAGCTATTTTCTCCACAAGACAAGACAGACTTGCTATCCAATGCCACGATCTAAAAATCAAATTTCAATTCGAGTTACGTTCGATATCGAATGCCGCGATTCGGGCCCAGGTCAACATGATGTGATAGACAGAAGGCGCGATTTTACTGGATTAGACGTACACACAAGCCAAGGGACTTACATTGGACACGGATCTAGTTGCGGACAAGATACACATGCGCCTCCGTCTAGCAACATTCGACGTCGAAAATCTGCAATCACAACAGAGCAAGAAACTAGCTCAAGTCTCTACTCTACTGACTGTAAGCCGAGGTCTATGCAGTAGGGAATGCAGCTATTCTTCAGGACCCAGCCGGATAAGTTATTATGTGTGTCGATAGTCAAGGAGTGATGAATCGGGGGCGCAGATAACTATACAACAAGCCTTGCCTGGGTGACGCTTGCTTAGAAGTCTGGCAGAGATATTGGTGGTGTAAACCTTGAACCTCCTCAATTTCATTGAAGAGAAGTTCAGAAGCTTAACACCTTAGACACCACAACGCACAACTATGTCTATGTCTATGATTTGGATGTATCAAACTTTTCTTAACCTTACCCAACCTGGCCATTTTAAACGGAGGACGCCTAATGTGAACCACACTGCGCTGTAAGATGTTTCAACGCAATTCGAATAAAGTAATTAAAAATAACAACTAGTCTACCTAACAACATGCATATAAACTCTCGGAATGAGCACAAGACACATTAAGTTGTACACATCTTTTCCCCTCATCAAATTTGCTAGTCTTAAAAGGGCACTCGTTGCGCTCAGTGCTTTTAAATAGTTTTGCTTTCTTGTCCCTGTAGCAGTCGGATTTATGTCACTCCGACATTCCGCCGCCATTCTCTCCTCTTACGTAGCATAAAAACATTTGACCCTTTAACGATGATCCTCTATTTTGTGTATTTTTTTTTTTGTACACTTTTACGTCTCATTGCGAAATTGACAGACACTTAGCAATTTCCAAGTGATGCTGCGTGGAATATTGCTTCGCATTCCATTTATTGTATACTTTAATAAAGTAACAAAAAATATCGTTTCAATATTGTCTTGCATTTGTCCGTCCTCCGCCTGTCTGATGGACGCGATACTAACCTGCACCCTTCTTAATACTGTATGTATGTACATATGTATGTAGGTACTCCGCACGCAGCATGACTCGAGTGTAGATTCGCACGCGCGGACAGATTTTAGCCACCGGCTAATCTTTTGAATTTGTAGGTACGCATCGTTCAATGCGTAAATACGAAACAGCGAGGGTCCTTTATTTTGCTGATTATTATTGTGTAGTGGAAAGAGTTGAAAAAGAAAGAGATTTGTATGGGCCACCACGCCACACTTTGCCTATCTGCGTCTGCGTCTGCGTCTGCCCACTTACATACATATAAGTTTTGAGCGAAAAAAATATGTTTAAAAGCTTGGTGGGCACAAAGTCGGTCGATCGGTCAGCCCCGTCGGCTGAGATGTATTTAGTAATGCGTGTCTAAACTCGACTAACGCCTGCAGTAGTACGCACGCACAGTAATTTTGTAGATTAATCGCAATTTAACAGGAAAATAGTACGCCAAAGGATACATCGATCGATCGAGGTCTGTTTTGAGATTATAAGGGGAAAGTGGCTGCAAAATTTTTTGTTTGTTCGTGTTTCCGACGATTATTCGAAAAATTACACTGAGTATGGCACTACGCTGAAACCGGTTTGTCACCAAAAAAAAAATGGTATGATGGAAAATCGTCGCACGATACATCTGGCAGTAAAAGCTTACTACGGACAGTAGCGATTAGGGGTGGTCTGATAATATGAGCTATGGAGAGATTTTCTTTTTATTATAGCTTTTTTGCTTTAGCCTTTTACTGCCTGATAAGCCGATCGAAGATGTGCGATCGAATATTATGCCTGATTTTACATCATTCCAAATATCAAGAAGGGTCTGTACCTTGTGGCCATACGGTAAAGATAGCTCCTTCAAAGGCATTCGTCACAAGCCACAAGCTGGCGGTGAGCAGACACCTACTCGGATAGAGGAACGATCTAGAACCGTACGTGGCCGTTTCCCTCACAAAAGATCGTAGATCGAAATCTTTTCCGTCTGAGTTCCGAAGTGGCAAAGACCTAGCCAGCCTGTACACATGGCACGTTTTTGTATCGAGGAGAAAATTTTTTTGTTCCAAAGTTCACGTACCATCCTAATGTCAGTAAATAAAGCTTGCTAGGCGAAGGGGTTATAAAAGTAGAGATTTCGGGAAGATTTGAAAATGTGTAGTAAGAAAAACTTCCATTTTTTTCATGGCTATATTAAGTGAAATATTGCAATAAGGGTATCAAATGAAATTTGGGTTTTTAAATACTAGAATTCAAAACAAAATCTTGCTTCCCAGCATTCATGGTGAAAAGGTATTTTGACAGAAAGCACTTGAGAATGTTCCAAATGGAGATACATATATATCATTCTGCTAGCGCTGCTCCAACAGTGGCGAAAAGATAATATTTTTTAATTCAATTTAATTTTAAGAAACTTATTTTCTTTTTTCTTGTTTTTTAAACTAATTTTTTTTTTAACTTTCAGATTTAGTTTTTTTTAAAAGAAACTATTTTTAACTCATTTTAATTTTCAGAAACTTATTTTGTTTCTTCTTTTTTATTTACCTTTTTTTATTTTGTTAGTTTAAACTTTTACACCCAAATTCATAAAAAATAAAGAAGACTTTAACTGCTTTATAAATCGAAAACTTGTATGAAAATATCGGTTTTTTTAGAACTCTATAAACCTATTTAGTTTTTTATGAATAAGACCATTATTTTTTATGGTTTTAAAAATAAACATATATTTTTCTGTTATTTCATTTAATTTTTAGGAACTTATTTAAAGAACGTTATTTTATTTATTTTAATTTTTGTTGTTTTTTTTTAATTATCAAGCTTCAATTAATTTTGTGAAAAATAGTTTAAACATATAATAAACTTGTAACAGGTCGTTGTATGTACATTATAGATATTAAAGAAAAATTAATATGGGGGTCTTTGTTAGAGCAACTCGAACAACTTTCACAATCACTGTGCAATTGAAATATTAAAGATTTCAGGATGACTACGAAACGAAAAATAAAATTTTCTAGTAACATTGCAGATCTGAAAATCTCAGCAACTGCAACACAGCGCCAGCAACATTCCCATCAGCACCATTCGCTTCACCATTAACAACAGCAATATTTCTAGCAACATAACTACAAATACCCAGCAGGAAAATTTACCAGTACGCAAAGAGTAATATCTCTAGTGAATTTAAACATTGATGGCCAGCGCCTTGCCAGCGTGCAATTCTTTTTTAAATTTCTATAGCCGCCTTCAATTCGCTTCAGCTCGCTTAAAGAAACATTTTTATGTGAAAGTAACAACATAACTAGGTAGCAGTCTTAAACTTTGGCGAGTTTGGTTGTACCTCTTTAGTTTCTTACGTTTTGCCAATCGCTAAGTGTTGGCGAATCGATGGCGGCTCTGTCTATTACTGACTTAGAAGAATGACTAGTATGGTTAAACTCTTGGTCAAAGTATACAAATTATGGAGTTGGAGAAATCGAGAGTTGCGAAGCAGTTCGAAATTCGGAAACGGTAAGTTTCTGAAAAAGCATTTTTTTTTATTAGTTAAGGATTTTCCGACAGGGTTTACTAAAACATCTATGAGAATACATGCATTGTATGTAGTGCATTTGAGACCGGTTGACCGGTCGATTAGTTGAATAGCACAGTTGCACGTACGATCCGTCGTTGGTGTTTGTTTCATGTGTACATACAGAAGTATGTACTCGTATGTACTCATCTAAAAATAAATTCATTACAGGAATAAGGAATTTAATTCGCTTCGGGTTGAAAATAAGTATGGATGAGAATGAGGAAAAGACAAACAAATAAATTGCAACCCCTGCAAAAATGTGTCAGCCTAATATTTAAAGAGTATTAGTCCTGGATTAGTCTCGATGCGGTACAATTGGGCATTCATTAGACGTAATTAATCTCTTAAAGGCATAGTTGGACATTAATTCGTTTTCGACTCATCTTAACAGTGAAGTAGTCCACAATTCATATTTTACGAGTACAATCAACGATTCAGTGATATGCTCGTTTTTAGGTCGAGCCTAGACGGAAAAGCTGCTTGCTAAATAATTTCAGTGAATCGATTATCGGCCTCTCCAGTCAAGCAACCAATCTTTTAGTGGAAACTCATTCTCAGTTGAGTTTTCGAATCGGAAGGCCTGTCGTAGAGCGGGTATAGCGTTTAGAATGGTTTGGAAAATGGATTTGACTTTACGGTAAAAACAAGTTAATAGATAATATGTAAAATGATGAGCCGCTTTACTTACGAAAATTTATTTAACATTCAGCGCAGTATGGAGAAGAAATACATCGAAAAACTTCATTAGAATGTACCCAGATTACGTGGCTAGTGAATGACTGAAGCAATGATTGATTAAAATTGGTATAGATAGTACAGTACACTCGACAATCGCTTGATGCATTGAAACTTTCCATCAATCACCGCCAATGTTGGACTCAAATATAAATGTTGTGCCTAGACATGTTTGATTCAATCGACTCACTCTAGCTTTTGATCAAATTATTGACCGTCTAGAGCCTGTTTTAACCAACAAATTTTTCATATGCGGCCGGTGCGAAAACTTTTATTTTTAAAAATCGAATAGTCGGGTACAAAGACAAACAATAAGTATGTACATTCAAGGGACATGCATGGTCGAACAAAAGCGTACAGTTAATTTCATGCAGAGAGATCAAAAGTTATAAACAGCCCGATTCTGATTAGAAACTCGCTGTGAGTTGTATCTCTTTACTTATTCTTCTATTATGAATAAGATTTCTCTGAAATTTTTTTTTTACTTTTGCCTACCCTATTATATTAAACCAACTTCAAAAAAGGGAAAAAGTGGGTATCACGAATATCAAAAAAGATTAGAACTGATTAAGTTCTATTGGGAGAATTTACACCAGTATTGGAAAAGTGGTGGGTTCCTACAAAAAAATGCCAGTTATTGTTTTTAAAAGAAAATTTGGTGAGAATAAGTAAAAAATACCGCCCTTTTAGCTATCAAAAAAAAAAAAATACGAATAAAAAATTAAGCTCGTTAGATAGTTTTGTGCTGATTACAACCACGTTAAAATTATTTAGCGAAAATTAAAAACAAAGAAGAATTTGAGCAGTTGAAAAAATTATTTTGCAAGTGGCAAAATAACAAAAATATCTTTATACAGAAGTACATACAGTGAGCGTCAAAAACAAGTATCAGATTATAACGCTTTAATGATTTTATTTATTTATATTTTCCTTACCAAATTTTTCTAATTTTTTTTTTTAATATACCACAAGAATCAATTTTTGAATTTCATACAGAACTCAGAAAAATTCAAGACATTTTCATAGAAATTTTAAATTTTTTCATTCTCTATTATTTTTCTTTTCGTTTGATATGCCACATGTGTACCTACCTTGAACATCTCCTTTTGCCTGCATCTACTGCTTTTTGTTAAGCTTCCTAATTCTACATAATTTTGCCTTAAAGATTTGTTCACTGTATCTTTTGGTTTTTTGTATGTATCAAATAAAAATGTCACAGAATTGGCGGCCATAAGAACTGTCAAATGTGTATAAAACAGCTTTCCAAAACGAACTTTCCAAATTTTCTGTGAAACGTTTTCCCACCGGTAGTTTAAGTTAGAGGTTTTTTTCTAAAAAAAAAAAAATTAAACCAGCGGTTAACCACCTCCCTGGCAATACTCAGAATCGAGCTAGTGCATTAGACCCATATTTTCCTGCGAGTGATCCCATAGCCATTCCAGACTAGTCACATTTTTTGCACTTACTTATGAAGTGGTATGCAACTTTGAATGAAGCGCATGCAATGCATGTTTCCTATGTGAATAAAACGTGCATTAAATGTCCATTTGTTCGCCACATTTGTTTTTGTATTTAAAATGAATGTGATCACTTTTAAAACGACTTCCATGAAATTGTAATATTACACTTCTGCTTCCTTCAGCCGCCGAGCAAAGCAATGCAGAAGTCAAAAGCCAAAAACTTAAAAACCAAAAGCCAATATCATTGATAGACAGACAGCAGAAGTCGTTGCCTTGTAGCTGTTTACATAATGGTGCTTTTGTAAGACGACCATTAAGCCAGTAGAATAACAGCGACTTGAGAGAAAAAAGTTCACAGAGCAGAATATTACCATACAATTTAAAACGAATCGCGCATGTTGTTGTTGGCGTACTAACAACAACAACAACAAAAACATCTAATCTGAAAGCGATGAAATTCTCAACTTGGTAATTCTAGTAAAGTTAATTAACAAGCTTCTAGCGCCAAGAAGACTGCACGCATGCGCACAACACATATTTTACTTTTAGGTCAAAGGCACCAATTTCGGGGCCAAACAAACGGCTACTCCGTCGGCTAAGTCGAACATAAAGTGGCCTAATACGGGCAAATAACTGCTTGCACGCCAGTATGCATATGTATGTAGATTAGGGTCGTCCGAAAATACACAGGCAAATCAACTTTTTGGAATTTCCTGCTGCCACCTTCCAGAACTGAAGAATATCGAAAATAAGGAGACACGTATTTCTTTATTTTGAAATCGGTTAATCTATATACATGCATACATGCATAAGTTTTGGATGGTTTCAAATATACAAAAATATAGAGTTGCCAGCTGCTTGAAAATTTTCGATTAATTAAATTGATTAAATAAATGAAATATTATAATTTTCGTATCAAACTAATGAGGTTTAAGAAAGCAAGTGAAATGTTGCAAAGTAACGTGGGTTAAGAAAGCTTATTTTGAAAAATATTTTTATAAAGGGTTGCCAACTGTTTAAAAAATTAAATTTAATTAAATTGGTAAGATAAAAGAAATATTACAATTTCGGTATCAAACGAAAAGTATTTAACAAAGCTTTGACTTATGGAAATTTTTTAATAGCATTGGTGCCAATTAAAAGTTAGACTAAAAATATAAATTAATTGATTACGATATGGGTACCAAACGAAAGGTGTTTGAAAAAAATTTATTATAAACAAAAAGTTTGGAACTTATTATTAAACGAATTGTTCAAAAACTCTTAGAACCAGAGATTTTCAAAAGGGTTGCCAATGAGGGTTTTAGTAATATAGTTGATATGAGAAATACGAAATTTTACGGAATGAAAACTTGAAAAAAGCTACTCTTACAAACAAAAAAATATTAACAAGTAATCTTTAAGCAAAAACAAAACCGACTTCAATTCTCATATAAAAATTTAAGAATACCGTTAATTGCTTCATGATCCAATGTTCGGATCTAGAACCAAATAAGTATGGGACCACCTCGGAGAATAACACGTTTCCTATAAAAAAGAAGTATAGAAATCGCGTAAAGTAGTCCACAGTTAGGCGGTAACATATGTACATAAAAAAAAAATATTCCGACGAATTTAAGTCTGTTAAAAAATCAGATGAAATCTGTTTAAAAAGTCTACCTAACTCACACTTAATTTCCAACACTATATTGGTGCATTTAATTTTAAGATTCTTTAATTTAATGTATTTTTTTTTATACAGAATTTTCAGCAAAGAAAAATTGAACTACCTCTTGAAATTTCTTCTTGTATATGACATTTGTGGTAGATCTATGGTCTAACTAAAATGCTATACAAAACTGTCATTTGTTCCGTACGGATATGTAAAATCTATTTGGGGGGATTCCTAAGTCTTGGGGGTGGCTGGGGAAAAAAATTGGGCGACCCTAATGTAGGAACATATAGGAAGGGAGGTGTGACGTGTTTGAGTACCTACAAATGGCTACTACAAATAAGGCTTTGTTGCTTAACATGCGCTCACACTCACTTGAATAAGAAAAACTCTACATAATAATCGTTAATTTCACTGCTATGATAATTAATGTAAGTGAGTGAGTAACAGCAAATTTCAACAGCCTTCATTTCGGTTTTTCAGCGCCTCCAATTACCACCAGCTGGGGCAACAAAAAATCGGGCATCCACAACATCAGCGGCAATGGCAGCGCTAGAAGGAAGCTGCTGTACTATCCCATTGACAGCAATTTAACCAGAGGGAATGACGCTGGCTTATTTTTCAACGCTAGCAAGTTAATACGAGTCAAAGAAATACATAAGTGCCCATCATTATGCACACGTTCTAGCTAGCTGACATATGCACGGATATACATAGAATGACAGTAGGAAATTCGTTGGCTTTTCCTCTATAGAAAAGGAGAGCAATAAGTAGTTGCCTACACTGCACTGAAGATATGGCTTGAATAATTCTTTCTCACAATTTTACATTTCAAAAGCGAGCAAAGCATAATGAGCCAGGAGCTTACTTTTCTAAAACTTGTCTCGATCACAAGGAAAAGCAAAGCGTCCTGAAATATCCTAGTCCTGGTTGGGACTAAAATCTTTCATCCAAGCCGAAATATGTATGTATTACACAAGACTTACAAGCTCAAGAGGGCGCGAAGTCGAGAAGAGAACAAAGAAATGCCTACCATCATTCAATAACTACTGCATAAAAAGTCTACGGGGAAAAAACTATAGCATGTCGCCGTACGTCATCAACGGTCTATGGGCCAAATTCATTTGACCAATCATAATTTACCTAGGACCTATGTATATCTAGTCTGTTGGAAAGCACTCAAGAAAAGTGACACCGAGGTAGTCCTATAAGCACTTTCACTTACAGTCGCCAGTCCGCAAAACGGGCCTTTAAGTTGGAGAATGGAAATTGTGGAAGTAAACTGATTATGAGTACGCAGCGATCTTGAGTGAAGAACGACATAATGAATTCAAAACGGACTGGTGTTTTCTATTCTACCGAAAATGTTACCCTCTCTCTAGATTTTATTCAAAAAGCCATTGAATTATGAAACTAACTTCGTAGGAAAAATTTGTTTGTACTGCGCCGCAGCTTGCACAATATGAGTTATATTTTTCCTACAGAGTACTTATGCAACTCTACGTACAAAATGTATTAGAACTTATTCTGTAGATACAAAATGATCCCACAACACAACAAATACTCGTACTTAATGGTAATAATAATAATAATAATAGCATAATAGCGGTTGGTAGTGGCACATTCATGATGGTACTGCGGGTTGTAGTTTGTTGTAATACATAGTACATACATAGCCAACGACTACTTATTTCAACTCATTTCGCATTACTCATTCCCAAAGTCGATGGGTTCAAGCACCTTTTTTTGACGAATTAGATGATTGGGAAGCGAAAATGTGTTGTGAAGTTTTAACTGTTCTTTTCTTTCCTCTGCTTTTGGACACATTGTAATTAAGGGGCAGCCCGCATTTGCTGGTATGCTTGTATTTTTTTTTATTATTTTTGTTTTTGTTTTTATTTTTGTCTCCTTTAGACTATTAACGTTTTTGCCATCAAGTCTGGAAGTATGTACATATCAATAAATAGCTAAGGCCAACGACTTGTATTTTTAGTCAAAAGCAAGAGCTTACAAAAAA
This sequence comes from Rhagoletis zephyria, assembly GCF_001687245.7. Lineage (NCBI taxonomy): Eukaryota > Metazoa > Arthropoda > Insecta > Diptera > Tephritidae > Rhagoletis > Rhagoletis zephyria. Next base: position 209,070 of record NW_016157319.1, on the reverse strand, counting down.
AAATGTACAACTACAATAAAAAAATTTTAAGTGTAAACACGAAAAGAAAAAACTCTTTTGTTTTTGCTCACCGACTGCTTTAGTTTTTGTTTATGTGAAATGACTATTTTCTAATTATCTTTTTGTGCTTAAAATATGCTTACGTAAATCGCATGTCAATAATCCAACGACTAAACACTAGGCACGGACACCATCTCGCCGCCCGCCTACTTCAGCCCAAAGACCATAAAAAACTGTCGTAAATTAAAACTTCTCGAATTGTTAATTTAGAATGAAATGCGATATTAAAAAAAAAAATATTTAAAAAAAATATCAAAAAAAAAAAAATAGTTATCTGTGGTATCGCTGTAAGACACACGCACACACACACAAACAAGATTATATGACACCAAAGCATAGTAAGAAGTTCACGCTTGCGCATCGGCAACTATGACATAAAATGCTTGATATCCCACACCCCGAATTGCATAATGATTGACACGAGGTTGAGTGACTCCTTCGCGCAGTTTGAGCAACGTTTCGTTTATATGAAGAAGACATTTGCCTTCTTGTCGTTGTATAATCAAACCTGATTAATGTCAAAATTAGTAAACACGTTATATGTAATATGTCATTCATAGTACAGTTATTTAATGGAGACAAACATGTTTAGCGAATATGTACTAAATTTAAAAGTAGTATGAACACCCCGCGAAAAAAGGGATCACCCGTTTTGCGCTATTTATTTTTTATTTTTATCAAATTAATTTTAGTTATTTTTTAGGATAGCTCATTGTCTAACAAAAACCATGTAAATCCAATTTTCAAAATTTTTATATACATTAGTAAAATTCTACAAATTTGCACAAGAACGACACTCTTTTATTTATTTTTTCTTCCATATAAAATAAAATGAGAAAATTCGTTAAATGGAAGTAAATGCGCAAAACCTAAACAAAGAAATTCCACATACAAATTTTTGTTGTGCAACTTCGTAGAGTTTTAATAATTTTTGTACAAAGTTTGAAATTCATAACTAACCATTTTTCAGAAATTGAGTTATGTACATAAAAAAATGCTAACAACATTTGCAATCTTTTGATGCATATATGTAACTTAATTTCGGAAAATTGTTAATTATGAGTTGTCAATGTTTGACCTTCGATACATATTTTGGTTAGACAATGAGATATATTTTTATAAAAAAACAATATTTAAATTAATTTGAAGAAAAAAAGATTCCAAACCGGGTGACCGTATATTTTTGTTGTGGGGTGTATGTTCACTCATACATTCATACACATTAGGGTGCACCACCAACAAAAGGTTGCAGTTTTTCCACAGGAATTATATAATTGCTTACGTTGTAAGACCTTCACTAAAATATTTCGCAAAAATATCAGGATTTATTTGAGCTAGACCAATGTCAAAATACCTCCAAAAATCTCATTTACGTTGTTAAAATTTTTAAACATTGTTATGAAGACCTTTTACACTTAAAACTCTTCTATCATCTGTGGCGATTTTTTAGAATTTTTTTAACTAACTTAATTTATAAAAAATCGTACAAAAATCTATGTAAATAATAGTTTTCGAATTATTTTGCATCACTCAGCGTGCCTGGGAGATTTGACGTGAATCGCCCCACATGTGTATGTATGTACAGGGTGTAAAATAATAACTGTCGCACGGGTTTAAAAATAAATAAAAATAAAAGGGTCCTTTAAAGATTTTGCGAAAAAAGTATTTTATTGTTAATTTTGTTCATATTTTACTTTAAGTTTATTAATTAGTTTTAAAATTTCAGTCCTTATTTGTCAGCAGTGTAAACCTCGGGAGATAAGTACACGCAATTCTTTTTCAGGTGTATTTTTTCGTAGACTTTGTATAAAAGAAGACAAAAAAAGAGAAAAACTGTTTACGGTTGGTCGAACGGACTCAAAACGGAGGAAATTAGCCTATGGTTACGAAAGATATGAAATAAATTAACCGACGAAGACTTGCGTGCCGCTAGCGTTTTTCTCTAAAAATTTTTACCGCTGGTAAACCCAAATAAAGGTTAAAATTTTAAAACTAATTAATAAGATCAAAGTAAAATTTGTGGAAAATTAACCATAAAATACTTTTTTTTTATTTCTTTATTTATTTAAGAAAAAGTACGGTAAGACATAAGGTTTTTTCAATATACATAAAGGGTGAACACACCAAAACTGCGACACCTAGAAATTACTACCAGAAACAAACTAGAAGGCTTTGAAATATTTTTTTGTTTATTATATAACTTGGAAGTTTAGATGTTATTAAAATGTTAAAATATTAGTTATTATTTGCTCCATATGCAAGTGATCGGTATTTTCATCGCACACGCGCCATCATGTTCTGCACGACTGCATCATCGACTTTACGCGATGCGCACTACTTTGTTTTGCACTCTTCAATATTTTTCACTGTTTCACCTGTTTTCTTCAAGATTCCTTTGGCAATTGACCAATATTCCCCAATAGGACGTGGCTCTGGGCTATTGGGTGGATTGCAGTCGTGAGGCACAAAATTGATGTTATTTGCATTATACCACGGCAATATGTCCTTGGCATAGTGGCAGCTTGCCATGTCCGCCTAGAACAGTGGCCTACTCCTTATCTGTTGATAAATGACAGAAGACGCCTTTTGAGGCACTCATCCCGCTAAAAACTTGACCATTCATTGTCCCGGATGAGAAAAAGGGCTGCTCTTACGGCCACAGGAACAAATAGCTTGACAAACCATGTGGTTTTTTTGCAAATTTGGACTTCATTTTCAGCTTACAACTTTCAGAAGCATCTTGACGACTTGCAGCAGTATAAAAATCTTGACCTGCAATATATTTTGAATTTTTATAGCAGTAGGTTTCGTAGTCCATAACATTGCAGTTGTATTTTTTAATTTAGAATTCATACAACTTCCGAATGCGGGATTTCGCTGTAACATTCTTCTTTGTGCCTCAGTCTGGCGCTGTTTGAGCTGTATAACATCTCAATGAAGATTTCCGCTTTACCTTTTGTACGAAAAACTGCGATCTCCGTACGGAGTTTGCAACATAACGCGACAAAATCTTCGGATCTCGCGAAAACGCGCTGAGGACCTTCCGAGCGCTGTTTTTATCACTTTGACCATGCTAAGCCCCGCTCCCTGCTTTTCTCGTAACTGCTAGGCCTTAGTTGTACCGATTAAAACCCCGCAAACTGTCGAATAGTGCAATCTTTAATTTTTTAGCAATTTTACGTGTACTTAAGGCCGGATCATTTATAAACTCGTGCAAAATGGTTTGTCTCGTTTCTAACTCGGTTGCCATTTTTAACTCAACTAGGAATCAAATTCAAATGAAATTTCTTCTACGTCCAACTAAGGTCATGTGGTCAGCTTATGGTATTTGAATTTCAAAATATTGAATTCGTTTTGGGTAAGTTATAAGCTTCCCAAAGTGTCGCAGTTTTGGTGTGTTCACCCTTTATTGAACAATTTAATTACAAAAATTAAGCGAAGAATACAGACTGTAAATATCGTTCGATAAATTCATGGCTTTTCTAAATGCATACATAGTTTAAAAACACTTCGCAGCTGAATCAATAATTTTTCTGTGAGCTTGTTTCTCTTGTTAGAAAAATACTAATTTACTTAACTCAAACATTTAATTTTCACTATGTTTCTACATACATAGATGGCAACCCTATTGAAAAATTCTTCAGCATGAAAACAATTTTGAACCCTTTTAGCAAGATGGTCCTATATATATGTACCTACATTAGGGTGTTCTAATCAAAAAATTGTTCTATATCGAAAAATATACATATGTATATCTTAATTTTTTGATTTTGAAATCAAAAGATATTTAGATGTCGCTCAAAGCGCTCAAAGTTTTCCATATATTTTATATGGATAAAAAAAACTTTTGGTGGAAATAGTATGGAATTCATGAAAATCAATATTTTTCAATCGGAAAACTCTGGTTCTCTTCAGGAGGCTTACAATAACAGCACCCAATTGTTTGTTTAACCATTTTTCAATATAAAATTACGACCTTACTTAGTGCAATTATCCTTGGACCCATCAGTAAATATAAAGCTCCAACCGTTACTTTTCCATTGGTTTTGTATTGCGATGAATAATTTTTGGTAGATTATTGGTGCTGTATCTCGTTTCGAGTAACAAAGTAGAGTAGAAATAAACGCGGATGTGGGCATGCACCAAGGAGGGAATTTGGGAGCTGGGGTGAGGATGGGCTTCATAGGTATATTTAACTCTTTGACACTTTGGACAACACGAAGAATAGTTGACGAGCGCTTTAGATTTCTTGTCCTTTTTAAAGAATTTTTGACATCATTGTGTATAATAGTATTGTTCGTTATGAACAATTTCGGAATAAGCCTGATGGTGTTGTGGTAAACTCGGTCTCCAATTTCTGGCAAACCAGCTTCAGCCAGGAGATTTTGTATTGGGGTTGTAGGAAACGCCCGGAGGCTTATACGAGCAGCGGCATGGTAAGTCGCAGAAAGTGTTGCCATAGTGGTTTTTGAGCAATTTCCATAGACTGGCAGACCGTAATCGATGACCGACAGTATGAGTGATTTCATTATGTTGACTAATGTTGTTTGGTGAACATTGCTATGCTTAGAAGCTAAATATTTCAAAATGTTTAGTCTACTCATAATTTTAGTTTTAATATACATACAATGGTCTTTAAATAATAAAGTTTTGTCAAATATTACTCCTAAGATTTTAAGTTTCGTAACATTTTGTATAACAGTATTCTTATATGTAAGTGTGAAATCTGTACAATTTGTCTTTTTGCATATGTGAAGTGTATTACATTTTGTGTATGAAATATTTGCGCCTGAGGTGAGGGCCCAATTTGACAGATCGTCAAGGATATTCGTAAATAAGACTTTAACCTCGTTTAAGTTTTTGTTTTTGCAAAATATTAGTACATCGTCAGCGTAGACGGAGTGTTCAATTTTATATTTTTTTAAGATACTATTAATTTCTTCGAATGCTATTATAAAAAATATGACGGAAATAGGGGAGCCTTGTGCAATGCCATTGTACAAGGATACCCTATCAGAATACCCGTTGTTTATTTTGATTCGGAATGTTCTGGAAGATAGCATGCTTTTTACAATATTAAAGATTTTTTTACCGACATTCCATTTTTTTAACTGTCGCAAAACAATGTGTATGCCGATTCTTTCAAAAGCTTTCTCGAAGTCGAGTCCAAGAACAGTGACATGATTTCGATTGGAAATTGCTGTTGACAGATAGTGCTCGAGGTGTAAAAGAATATCTGTAGTTCCTTGTCCTTGTTTAAAGGCTACTTGGTTTGGACTAATGTGTTTTTCTTTTAAGGCAAAATACATGAGCCGCTTGGCTATTATTTTTTCTAGGACTTTACTGACGCAAGGAAGCAAGGAAATGGGCCAGTAACTCTTTATATTGTCCTGTGGTTTGTTTGACTTTAAAATCGGGACAATGTCACCGTTTTTCCAGCTTTGGGGATAGATTCCTTTTTCAAAAATATTGTTAAACAGTTGTAACAACCTGCTCTTGATACCCAGATACGCATTTTGTATAATTGGGTAGGAAATCCTGTCATATGCAGGAGTTTTACCTTTGGCAGATAGAAGGACTTCGTTAATTTCGGTAAGCGTAATGGGATTTTCGATTTCTTTCGCAGCACTGGACAGGAGACCAGGATTGTAACAGTGAGATTTAAGAATTTTATTTTTTTCATTAATAAATCTTTGCCCGAAGTTGGAATCGCGAGAATAATCAGACCAGGTAGATGAGAAATATTTGCGAATTTGATCGTTGGAAACAAGGGGTCCTTGTTCGGAGTTAATAACTTTGATTTGGCTCTTCTTAAAATTTCCTGTAATTAATCTAATGTTCTGCCAAATTTCCTTTGGGTTAGAATTAGGATTAATTGAGCTGGTTAGCTGGTTGAGACAGTTCCTTTTAGCTAATTTGGAGTGATACCGGAATGCAGCATTTGCTTTTTTGTAGGCGATTAGGTTATTTTCGTTTTGTTGATGCTTATAATCTGACCAGGCTTGTTGTTTTTTAAATCTAAGGATGGCAATGTTGCTATTCCACCATGGCACTGATGGCTTATTAGGTTTGTTTTTTGTTTGTGGAATATTGTAATGGGATGCTGTCCGTAAGATTTTTTTAATGGAGGCTGCTTCCTGATTGATATTGTCTGATATTGGGTTTCTTTGGGACAGGGAATCGCAGCAGTTTTGGAATTTGACCCAGTCGGCTTTGTCGGTGATGAATTTGGTGCGAAAATTATGTCTGTTCTTCCCAAAGTCTGTTTCGATAGATGTGAAAATCGGGAAGTGATCGCTTCCCCTAAGGTCTTTTAGTATTTGCCACGAACACTTTGGTGCCAGGCTGGCACTACAAAAGGTGACGTCAACGTTTGTAAATGTTTGGTGGGTTGAAAAGTGCGTCGGAGACCCGTCATTAAGTATAATAAGGTTTGATGCCAATAGTACATCTTCAATTGTCTTTCCCCTCGAGTTAATAGTGGTTGAGCCCCATAATGGACTCCAGGAGTTCAGATCTGCCATTAGAATTAATGGTGTGGATATATTATTTAAGATTGATAATATGTCCGTTGAAGAAAAAAGTTGGCAAGGAGGTATGTACATAGAGATTAGAGTAATTCTGAATCCTATATTCATTTCAACTGCAATTGTTGATATATTTGAAGTTATGTTAAGACGTGTGTGGGGAATGTCTTTTTTTATCAGCTAGCAAATACCTTGTTTACTTGAATTATTAGTACTTAGGTTGTGAAAATAACCTGTATAGTTTTGTGGTGATAAAGGCGTGATATTGTGTGCTATGTGTGTTTCTTGTAATGCGACCGCTACTGGATTGCATTCTTTTAGTAGGAGTTGCAACTCTTGAAAATTGTTCCAATATCCCTTCAAATTCCATTGTAGGATTCTAACCATTTCGACAAATGTAAATAAGATTATATTTGCTTATAAGTTGTACTATTGCATATATTTGGAGGCAGCTGTTGCTTCTAAATCTTCTTCATCTGACATACTAGTGTTGTGAGTCAATATTTTGTTTTCAGTAAAGCTTTGATTAGTGTTTTGAGAATATAGAGAGTAGTTAGTAGAATGGTATGTATTAGGAGTTGTATGGTGACAAATATTTGTTGATTCTAGTTCCTCTTCGTTTGACATTTCAGTGGCGTTTGCGAGGGGGGTTTGAGGGTTGTTATTTGAAAGATGCGTATTATGAGAAGAGTTGAGTTTGTAAGTTGAAGAATTTTGAGTGTGAGAGGAATGGGATGAATTTTCATTGAAGCTGTAGTTGTTTAGCTGTGTTGATGATTGGGTCAGGTGGGATTGAGTAGAAATTTGTGGTGTGAAACTATTGAGTAATTGAGAGAGGTTGGTTGGATCGTAGATCTGCGGTGAATATAATTCTATTGTTTCAGTTGGAGAGCCGATGATTGTTCTTTCTTTGTTGCTTTCTTTTGCTTCGTTGGAATGGGAGGTGAGAGTTTGATTATGAATGCTTTGCTTTGTCGGAGTCTGTTTTTTAGGCAATGGATCGTTGGCTGGTTTCTCGGAACTAATTGAGGTATTGGTGTTTTGCTGACTATTGGAATGTGATAAGATTGTAGAAAAGGAAGGGGAGTTTTCGGTAAAGGAGGGTACTGAATTTTTATGGATTTTTATTGCTTCCCGCATTGTGCATTTTTTAGTTACCTTAATTTTTAATATTTCTTTAGCTTGGAGAAATTTGGGGCATTTGTTGGAGGAAGCGGGGTGGTCAGAAGAGCAATTCGCACAAAAAGTGCGTGTGCAGACTTCAGGGGAGTGTGGTGGAAAATTGCAATTAACGCATGTGGGTGAACGTTTGCAAAACTTTATCGTGTGACCAAGCAATTGGCAACTTTTACAACGCATGGGGTTCGGAATATATTGTCTGACATCCACCTTGCGCCAGGCGATGTCCATTTTTTCTGGTACGTGGAAAAGGTCAAAGGTAAGTAGGACGACGCCTGTTGGGAACAAGGCATCGTTGCTTGATTTTCGCTGAAACTTGTATGCTGCTACAACTCCTTGTGGGCTTAATTCACTGACGATTTCTTCCTCGGAGACATTGTTCAAGAAAGGAGCGTAGACAGTCCCTTTATTGAAATTTAAGTTTTCGTGNACTACTACTACCAGGATGGGCTAATTGAGTCCTCAGGAATGTTATTAGGTATGTCGGATATTACGGACACCACAATCAGTACATGTGGTCACTTTATTTAGTATTTATGCATTTAGTATGTATGCAGCTCTCAAGAAAAGCAAAAACTCCATATAAAATGAGGTACAAGAATTGGCTAAGAAAATTCCTTGAGTCAAATTTCCTTAAGGCAGTATGCAGTTCTTAAGGAATTTGCTACGCTTTCTACTACGGTTTTCTAAAGTTTTTTTTTGTGAAAAAAGAGCACAAGGCAGGTTTGCAACAGAAATATATGCCCGTTCCATTATCTCTTGAGGAAAGAGTGAGGCAACAGGCTGTGAAGTATAAAAAATGTGAAAATTCCTTGGACACACACTCGAAACAATGGTAATTTTTTCTTGACCGTTTCCTTGAGAGCTGCATACAGAGCATAAAACTCATCGAGAGATCAAGTTCCTTCTTTCAACTTAAATTTAATTGAGGTAAAGTTTCGAAGTTCCCTTTTTCTAACTCGATCTTAGAGCAAATGATTTATTCCCTCTTGCCACTTAAATTATCCCAGCACTTAATTGTCCTTCAACGTCATGGATGATACAAAATTTTACGCTTTGCAAAATCAAAAGGGCATTCACATTACTTCTTTGAGCTGCTGCTCCTCCACATTGCAAAATAGAAAAGAAAATATGTATGAGCATAAAATTTTGATAAGCATGACATCAAAAACACGAGTAATAACTTTGAATTCCCTGCTGCTGGCCAATTCCAAATGCGACACACTCGTACTCGTACGCCAAGTACCAACGTCGCATCGCATTGTAGTGGATGGAATAGCAAAACAGAAGCATTAAAAATTTTCTGTTGAATTATAGAAAATATAAGATTATTGGTCACACTCCCGGCATTATTGTGGCGGTCTTGTTGGAACCATATAATTATTATTTAATACATATTGTATGTATGTAGGTATATATTCAAAGATATGTATGTATGCATGTACGTACGTACGTTGACTCATGCATTCCCATGCCTTTTTTTTTTGCATATGCTTGGAGTCTTGGAGTTAGGTAAGAATATCCAAATGTTGGTTTGTAGTCACATGAACGTACGTACGTATATTTATGTGGGAATGTCAGCGATAATTCAAGCATATGTACATACATATAATTCATCTTAGTATGTATATATGCATGAATGCGCATTTTCGATCCTAAAGTTCAAAGTGTAGCAGCTTCTTGAAATCTTACTGAGTCCTCTACCAACTCTTCTGGCTGCCAGTTGACGTTGCGACGTTGTTGGCATTCAATTGCGCCCGCGTACCTATGCTCCACACGGCAGCACTTGGGGCCGTCTTGAATCGCGACGCGCATGAAAACAGCGGAACAAAAACAAATATCTGCAAAAAATTGCAAAACAAAAATCACGCGAAGAAAATCTTTCTATTCTTCAACTGTCCGCTGCAAGCCAAATTGCCGCAGATCCAGGGTACCTATTAAATGCGAAAACAAAATACGCGACGGAGTTCTGAGTTTACTGCTGCTGCAACTGCTGCTGCTGCGGCAACAGCATCAGCGCCAACAACAGAAATAATTGCAACAACAATCAGCCTGAGCCAAATGGCCGTAACCAGTTTGGCCTAAACCCAATCTCACCGGTCGTCGTCGTCGTAGGGCTCTGTGAATATTCTACGAATGCATGCCAGGCAGCAGCAGGAAAGATATTTAGAACCGTGAGGACGTTACTTTTTTCAGCAAGTTTGCATTAAGTATTGTGTACTTGTGTGTAGCTATGTTCTTGTATTACTGTTTCACTGCACGTTTGTGAGAAGAACAACAGCAATAAAGCGCTATTTAGTTAGCGTTCTACGGCAACAGATGGGCAAGATGGGCGCAAAAAGGAATTAACGGAAAACTCCACTCATGGGCTTAAGAACCATATGAAAGAAAAAAAAAGACAAAAGACAAAAAACAAAAAAGGACTAAGCACAGATTTTCCTACTTCAGATTTTCAGTTGAAATGTGCTCGAGACGACATGCTAATGATAATGACGAACTAAACGATGATACTTTTCGAAAGCAATAAACAAATTTAAGTCTCTTTTGGCACTTGAGTAATGAAATAGTGTGGGTCTGACGAAAGGCTATTAGTAAGCATTCAGAGTTCGTTTAAAGTTCATTTAACAGAGCAATTTTCTTTGCACAAAGAGATCGGTAAGCATGCGCCTATAGCATAGAAAGCAATAAGAAGAAAGAAAACACAAGAACAAAAAAAAAATCCAATTACACAGTACTGGAAATCGTTTAGCTGAATTAAGTTTATTACCGTTGTACTATATACTAGATATGTACGTACCTCCGGCTAAGGAATATATGTACATATTTGGGAAGCAAAAGCCGATATTTCGCAAATTAACGATAAACATATTGTTTACCATTACAGTTTTTTACCGATATATTTCTAGTATTATTTTTTATCGATATATTTCTGATTAACTTATCGATACGTATATTTATCGATTTTGCGTTCGATACTATTTCAATATATTTATAAATATCGATATTTTCCGATATACACATGATGTGGCTATCAATACCGTTTTAAATAGTTATTTATCGCAATTACTTTGTTTATTCTTTTTTATCGATATAGTTATAGACACATTTCTGGTATTATAATCTTTAAATATGTATATTTATGGATTTTGTTGCCGATACTATTTTCAATATGTTAATTATTTACTATCGATACTTCTTTTGACGTTATTTTCGTTGTAATTGCTGATATTCTTATCTGTTTATCGATATCGTCATTCAATGAGCGCCATTATTCATTGTTTATCCTTATGAAAACACTATCTGATTTAACTATCGATATATATGTAAATGTAATTGGCTACTTTCATAGACAAATTCATCACTAAGTATCGATATTTGTATTGACATCATAATTGACATTATCGATACTTATAAGTTAAGTTAAAAATTTCTCACGGCTATCGTTATAACGATTCATTGTTATATTCAAATTAATTTCCGTATTTTAACATATACATATATGTTTCAAAAGGGACTGTGTAAGTGTTAAAAGGGACAGACTAATAAATTTTTAAACCGTAATGATCACAGAAACTATTTGAAATCAATTTTGTGACCTCACCAGTTATTACTAGAGTCTGATTCAATAATTTCAGGCAAAAAATCGCTTAGGCGGTTATAGCTAAGGTGACCAGAATTTTTTCACATTCCAGGCGGACAAATTCTCCACAAACACAACACACACAAAACTTTTTTTTTTACACGCAAATAACGAACAAATTAACAACTCACAAGTCAAACAAGTTAATAGTACACAGCGTTGCATAATTATAAGACCGCCACATATTAACAAGTTTTGAATATTTATTTTTAAATTATTTAATTGTAATTGTATTGCGTGCAAAGGAAATTGCTTTTGTTCTTCGTCTTTCATCAAAGTTCAATTATAATTTTGTATCAAGTGTATACCTCGTTTAGCAATATCATTGACACATTTACTTAATACTCTTAATCGTCTCGAAGACAACAAACTTCAGGGTAATTTTTATTCAGTTTTTATTTAATTTAGTGCTCTACAAGAATATGCATAGAAAAAACTTGTATCCCTTTTTTGTGACTTTTTAAAACGGTTCAAAAGTTATAACATTTTTAATTAAAACAAATTCTTTTACATGTTATCTGCATAGAAAATTTCAAATGTCCACCGACACCTTTTCAAGTAGAAATAAAAATTTGTCCAAATGGCAGAGTTTTCTTCTCAGTAAATAGATAATTTTAAAGCGAACAACTAAAGTAATTAGAATAAGTGGAAAAATTTCTAGGAAATCACCTACCCCAAAAACAGTCTGGATCCGCCGCTGGGCCTGTTTTATTTTTTCTTATGTACTTGGATGTGAAATAACACATTTTCTAAAATTTGTTAAGAATACTTGCGCTCCAATGCAACCAAAATACTTGTTTTAAGCCATCTTACAAATGCTTTTATCAAGTTAAAAAATCCCAACACGCAACTATTGCCACCGATAAAACTTATACATATATCTGTCAAACAAAATGGCATATGGTAGTCAATAATTTTCGCCTGTGAAGACGCGTGGTTAGCTAGTCTTTCAGTGTTGTAAAGGGTAATACGGCTTTCCCACAGCAACGTGAATTACTTTGTTCGCTCCACCAATTACGATCGCGAATTACCCCATTCCCACTAGCGCATTCTTAATTCGGTTGGACATTTCTCTGATTGTGAAATTGGAGGAGAAGCTCGGCCAAACACTAACATACATATGTGTAAACGCCAATCTGTTATTATTATTAATTGGATCTGAATTACCAACAAATGAGGTAATTCGCTCTTAAAATGTTTCATGGCGAATTACGTAAATTCGAAGGGTAATTTGAGTGTGAATTATGAATGAGAGAGCGAATTACGTAATTGGAGTGCCGTGGTAAAGCTGTATTATATATTACTGATTAAGGCTAAAAGTCGTTTATACTGTTCAATTTTCACAGGCGGTTAATTGAACCAAAAGTTTACATCATTTAACTGAAAGTCGAAGTTGAAGTTGTGTTGTTGCAGCGTCGCCACAGCCTTTTAAATACAATGGTTGTGTACGATTAGGAAATAATAATATTCTAAACGAAATTTTTTGAAAATTTCATCACTGTTATAAACCTTGGAAAGGAGGACAAGGTGGACATTTTCGCTCAAAAGACGGACAGAGAAGGACAATATTTTTGAGGAGGACAAATCATGTTTGAGGAGGTCAATCCTCCAATTTTGGACAGAGCAGGTTATTCCGTTGACAAAGAATATTATTTTTTCGCATTGTGTAAATAAAATTAAATCGACACACACATAAATCTGTACATAGATCCAAGATTACATTTTATTATGGCTCTTGACAATCAAATTTACGTTAAGGACTATTTTCTTTTATTAAAATCCGCAACTAAATTTTAATAGCACATTCCCTCGATGGTTTCTTCTTTCGAAAATTGCTATAGACTACATTAAAATTTGCAATGCTACATCGTTATGCGTATTTGAAATACATAATTACTTTACACATACACCTACACCTCTACACAAGATAGAGACCGAGATCGAGATTGACATTTGCAATAAAACCACTATAAAAGTGTTTAAAAATAGAATGAAAACGATCACATTGACCAGAAGAATAATTTTTTTGCATTGGCCTTCGCCATCGCCATCGCCATCGTCAGCGTCATCGCCATGGCCATGGCCATCGTCTGCGTCTTCGTCATCATCAGCAGCAGTGCCTTTAACTTGACATAAAAGAATATTTCGCTATCATGCCAATATCAAGGAGTGTTGGACATTACGATAGCACCAGCCAGCGTGAGTGCACCTATTTTTTAATATTACGTTGCGTTCGTTGTTGGCCATTCATTTGAAATTATCTTTTAAGCATAAAGGTACTCGTACATATATCCATACATGCAGTCATACATAAAATTGAAGAAGACGTTGAAGAGTTTTAAATGAACAATGAGAACTACCAGAGTTCAATTCAGAAGGCATAGTAGTACTCTCTCGATCATACGCACATGCCAACGTGAGTAGCCGTGGCTGGAAATACGAATGGATACGGGTACGCAAACGAATCGGGCACGATTGTCCGATCGCACGAGAGGCCATAGGCGGCAAATGCATTAACCCATGCAAGAAAGCTAAAGATATTTACATACATGCATATATAGTCATAAGTCATAGTCATAAATACATAAGTACATGCGTATGTATGTATATACATATATTTTCTCCAAGCATAAAAGCATTTACTAGCCCCACTAAGTCAACGTGTATTAATGTAAGCTGGTATATTGGGTGCATGTCTGTATGGGTGCATGAGAGTGACTATGCGCGCATGCGTCTACTATTAAAACTTTACTAACTATGAAAAAAACTATTTCCGACCACAAAACCACAAAACCACAAAACGTGATACAAAACAGAACAAAGCGGGGGAATTAACAAAAAATAAGCTATGCAGCAGCAGCAGGAGTAGTAAAGAATCCCATTGGAACGGAACATCACTGCTGGCTGTGTGCTAAGTTGATATTTTGCAGCATAATGCATTACAGTGACGAGGAAAGCACGAACAGTGGATAGCTTGCTAGAGTGTGAAGGAGATGAATGCAGAGAGGGAGACAAAAAGAGAAGGGCAAAATAGAAGTGAAATGAAGAGAATATACAATAAGATAACATAAGATGAGATAAGATAATATAACATAACGTAAGATAACATGACATAACGGTAAATGTATCAAACCAAGTCATTACCTAGGCGGAAAGTTTAAAATACCGGAGAGTGCGACTTGACAGGAACCTAGACTTTCAACGTGACATCAAAGGTGAAGCTGAAAAGGCTTGAAAACAGCAACCACTTATGTGGGAATAAAAGGTCAGTCAGCGGCAGGCAGGGGTGATGCTACCACAAATCTTGTATGCCGAAAATTGAGCAGTGCTCAGTCGGGTGTGCAGAAATCTTGTGCTAAGGTTATATCCGTAACAAAAACCTAAAAAAAATATATATAAAAAGCAAAACTTAAATTGAGATAAGAGAAGAGATGAGACGAAAGGAGATGAGATGAGACGAGAAGAGATGAGATGAGATGGATCAGATGAGAGAAGAATGACGATAACAGAGATGATGAGACGAATTCAAATCTTCATTTTAAAATTTGTGTTAAAACGAATCTAGCGAGTTGAAATATTAATTAAATTTAGTTTTTCGGACTGAGAAGATAATTCAATTTAGAAGGAGGTTCCGAAAAATATTCCTTGTTAAGAACAAAAAAATTTGCCGAAGTTGGCACAACGTACATTTCCACGTGCACTTTGGACCCGTAGCGATGATTGCATTCGGTGGATAAGCTCGATTAATCAGAAGGCTGTAAAAACTGTAGATAACACTCTCAGTAGTGCAGCCATCGAGATCGAGTTCCGTCTTACTGGAACCGAGAGCATGTATACACTACGTCCGATAGTCTCTGCACTCCAACTTTTACAACAGATCGTCAACGACTATCAAACAAGAGAACTTATATACCTTCATCCATTTTAAAGCGCCTAGTTTTTTACGCACCACTGTATGCCATGTACACACACCCGGAATCTTACGATTCTCTTAGCACTTCCTTTTTACCAATATTTATTTATGCCCTATGTTCAGACGCCACCGCGTTCACCATAATCACCAGCACCACCTTCGCCAACGAATGGTCTTAGTCAACGCGCATTGATCTCGCGTGAATTCTTCATGGTTTAGCGCTAAGTGTGTGTGTGTGTGTGTGTGTTTGAAGGCACGCACGCTGTCCACAGTTCGCATATCCATTTATCCGCATATCCGCCGAAACAACAGCCAGCAAAAGCAAGCCAACCAGCCTGTCCGATCGCCCGATTGTCCAATTGTCTATTTGGAACTTCTTAAAGTCAACCAACGAACTTCATTCTTAACCTTAGCAACCGTGAACTTGATTAAAAAGCATTTCGCACATCACTCAGTTCACCAAACGAGCGCCAACAAGCAACGAAACAAAAAGGCAAAGATGTGTGTGTGTGTGTGTGTGTTTGTGAGCCTCGTGAATGCTGTGGAGCCAGCCGCAAGACATAGAGCAGCGCTGGCTGGCCCAAACAACGCTCATTGGATCGCATCACATTTGTAGCCATCCCAATTGTTACCTGTCCTCAAAGAACAACAAATCTCAATGGCTTTGTGGTGGAACGCAGCTCAAGTCAATGGGTAGGTGAGTGTTTGTTTGCGTGTGTATGTGAATTTACTTCCAGTAGTCGCCGCTGGCTCAAAGGATTAAACAACACTCACATACACACACCCACACGTACCCAGTTAATAACCGAGTCTAAGAGAAGCGACAAAGCGACAATATACACAAGTCAAAGAAGTCGAAATCGAAGTCAAAGAAGAAGTTAAAGACAAAGCCGCCGTGGTAAAGAATAGTTTGTGACTTCAGCTCAGCTTCGTTGTTGGCTTTAGTGTTCTTGGCAGTGAAGTGTTTGTGTCAGTTGGTGTTTTGCAGCGATCTAGAAAGAACGTGTCTTTCTCCCGATCACGGATCCAATTCAGTACACACAAATACATCACTAAGCCGCACATAGGCGCACACTTATATACCACGCATAGATAGATATATTGTGGTGTAGTTCTATATATAATAGTGCAACAAGTTGAAGAATTGGTTATTAGTGTTCGATTAATTGGCGGAAAGAGTCTACTTGTTTGTGTCTTCTTCAAAAAGAAATGGCGAAAATTATTTTAATCTGTTTACTGAGCGTGTTAGCCTGCGTCTCAGGTTTGTACCATATACATAAATTCAATACATAAGTTTAAGTGAATAAGAACATTTATTATGTAGAAATAATTATTTGTTTTTTGTTTTTGAAAATTCGAAGAGGATGGGAAGTGTTCATATGAAAAAAAAAATATTCGTGCGAAATATGTTGAAAGCTTCCGCCGCGTATGGGCGTAAAAGCGAAATATAATTTTTTTATTTCTAAAATAAATGCTTCCAACGAAAATCATTAATCATAGAGCAACATATCCTGTGTCCTCCCTGCGTGTAAAAATGCACCACAGAAAGTGTAATACATGCAAGCGTGGATAATTTTCAAATGTGTGTGGAATCCTGTATGTATCTGGCGAGAAAAAAGGTGGATACAAAAAAACGCCTGACAGCTATTAGAATATTTTCTAACAAAAATGGAGGGAATAATAGCGAAAAATTATAAATGACTGGGGCGGAATTACAACCAATTTTTGAAGAGTTTTTTAAAGAATGTTTTAAGGAGTTTTTTAAAGGGTTTTTAAGGCTCTTTTCTTTTAACTTTCGTAAGATTTTAAATATTTTTTTCTAATTTTTTCAAATATTTTTCATGTTTTTAAGTTTTTGTAATTTTTCTATTTTAGACATTTTCTTTTTATTCTTTCATTTGTTTCTCTAAATTTTTTTACAAATTAAAAAAAAATATTTTTATTATCTTTTTTGATAAAAAAATAATTCTTAAAAAATACAAACACAGAATTAATAATAATAATATATTGGCGCTTACACATATGTTAGTGTTTGGCCGAGCTTTTACTCCGATCAGAATTATTGAGTATTATACCTCGGTTTGTTTTTAGCAAAAATTAAAAACAACCAAAAAAGCTATAGCTTTTATTTCGGAGATCACCAGATCGCCTAAATAGACACCTTTTTTTAGACTTCAGCAGGGATCGAACACTCGAATAGATATTTTCAACTAAACATTTTTAAAGGAAAAGATTTAAACAAATTAAAAAAATATAAAAATAATAAAAAATATAAAACAAAAAAAGTTATAAACAAAAAATAAAAGGGATTTGTAGAATTCTTAAGTTAAATAAAATTAAACATAATTTTATGGATTTTTTACGTTACATACAAAAATAATTATTTTGAAGGCCAGTTTTAACTTCCCTTTAATTTATTTATTTTGAAATTTAAAAAAACAAAATTTTTAGCTTCCGTGAATATTTAAGTTTAGAGCTTTCCATTTCAGACCAGAATATGATCAACTGTGAATTATAGCTATTATAACTAAAGCTTAAAATTCCTTCCAAAAAACATCAAACAACTTCTAAGTTCTTTGTACTCGTAACTATTTATTATTCAATAATTTTCTAAAGATTAATCTCTAACCTCTTTTTCAAGGAATGATCCTTTATTAAAAATTGCAGGGATATTTTACAAGGACGTACGTTTAACATTTTGAACATTCTAGAAATCTCGGTAATTGCATATTTTGCGCGGCATCCATGAATTTATAATTGCCTTTTTTTAGTAGATAAAATATAAAATTAGTTTAAGGCCAAGAGTAGTATAAAAGTGGAAATTGAAAAAGTATATTATTTTAATTTTTGTCAAGGAAAATCGAATGTCGACCCGAAGGTCCAGAAGAAAACGAATGTCAAATAATGAACTTGAACCTGGTACATTTCTTGATTTTTTATTTTCGAAATTAAAACTTTTTTTTAATTTTACCTGAAAAACTGAAAGAAAGTTATGTAAATTAAAAAAAAATTTATGTAAAAGTATTTCAATAATATTGCTTAACATGCCTAGGTTTTTCAAGATTTTTCAGAATTGTTAAAAAAATATGTTGTTTTAAAATTACTTTTTTAATTTATGTACATATTTTTTAGTTATTTATTTATTTATTTTTTCTTTAAAAGAAACTTCTGGTTACAAATGTGAAAATTTCGCACTATTTTTTCCAAGAGACACTAATGGCGTTTTCTTTTCTCAACATGGCAGACCCGACAAAAGTGCAACATTTTTTGCCCTTCTTAAAGCGTAAGGATGAGTGTTGCCCAACAGATTTTGATTCATATTTTTTAATAATTATTACTCATAAAAAATTTGTATGCTATAATGGAACTGAATGGAATGATTTTATTAAAATTAATAAAATAAATGGCGAATAAGTTAGTGGATTCATGAATTTTCAAGTTGGCATTTGTTTTGTTCTTTTCTCATACGAAAAAGTCAACCTTTTGACAGAGCGCAGGGGAACATTTAAATAATGTTGCCAAATATTGCGGCAACATTTTCATTAAGAAAAGAAGACGCTATAAGCAAAAAAAAAACACTGTGCAACTAATTTCCATTTAAGCTTATAATCTCGGATGACATTTACAAAAATCGAATCTATCCAACCAGCAACACAAGGGGTCCGCTTTAAAGTATGATATATCTATGTTCTTTGTCGCGAGGAGGCAATTTTTTTATACCAAAGTTTATTGACCTCTAGTACCCCGTTCTAACCCCACCATATCTCAGCTCCTACCACCCCAAGGTATATCAAAGCTCTCCATAAATCATTAATTTTTTACTACTATTCTATTACAAGTAATTTAAATAAATTTTTATTGCCGAATGTATGTAGGTGTTACCGAAAAATTAAAAAAGGCGACCCTTTCGTTCGGTAAAAAAAAATTTGTTCGAAATTGCCCTGCAAAAACACCTTGATTACTATGATTTATTGGGGAACGATTTTCCGACATCCCTTAACAAATTTGGTTTGGAGGCGAACCGGTTGTGCCCACTTCAGTTTAATTTTTCATTCTGAATTATTATATCTGGGCTAATTTTCTTTCGACTATTAAGAAAATTTTTAAATTTTGTTAAAAAGTTTTTAAGTTTAGTGCAAAATAGACACTAAGGTTAAAAATTTGGTCATTGTAATACATATTTCAAATTCCAATTCAACTTGATAAATGCTAATAACTCAACTACATATCTATATATTTTTAGCGACCCGAAATTCTTAGCAATTTTTTATTTTTATTTTTTGCTTTCAAAAAAATTAATATTCTAACTGCGCTCTTTATTATTTTACTCACTTGCTCTACCAAACAGTTATCAAAAAGCATACACAAATGGGGTCGTTGGCTTTATGGGAGTGAAGACCATAATTTAGAAAGGAGTTGTGAAAAAGTCGCGCATGGTGATCTAATCAAGTTCTAATAAGTTCATAATAAATATATATTAAATTATTAACTGTTAAATACTATTAGCAGTTAACATAAGCGTTGAGTAAGCGGAAGTTTAGTTTTCATATAAGGTAGTTTGGTAAGGTAGGTACAGTGACTCAAACAAGTGACCACGTGTTGATTTTTTTTTTTTAATATTCACAATGTTTTTCAAGTAAAATTTCTTTGTTATTTTTCTTTCACGAGTTTTATATAAAGGAGATGTTAACTTGACAAGAATGAATATTTTTCAGAGCACCAAAAAACTTGTAAGACGCTGGGGAATCTAAAAATACGCCAGGAAAAAAAGCGTAAGCAAAATTTTTTCAAAATTTATTTTTGACGCAGAAATGTATTTTGATGCCCTAGTAGCATTCTGCATGGAAAAGAAAATTTCGTAAAGAATTTCGCTTACGTTATTTTAGCCGTATACATACATATGTGTAAAAAAGCTTTCAAATCAACACGGCTTTATATGAAAGTAATGTGAGATTTGTACAAATTAGCTTTTTAAAATCAGACAAATTGGTCTTAAGCATTTTCTTTAATAAGAAAATGTTTAAAAAGAGCTTTACTTGACCTAAAGCTGCATTAGCAATAGTTTCCTAGAGGTAGATTTTGATACTATATCTACTTTGGATGCATTTTTTTATTTACGTACATTCATATCAGTTCTTTTTAAAAATGGTTCAAATGGTTTGATTTTTTTTATAATATGGAATTCAATTTTTCGGCTTCAAACGTTTTAAAGATAACCATTCCAATCACTCTTAGCCTCCTTTAAATACATATTATCTTTAATTTAACTCAGCATTACAAAATAAGTAAAAAAGCCGCTAATAATGTATTAGTCATGCATGAATCTACATATGTACTTTCATATGCACATGCACTAGAGTGCCGCACCAAAATATGCTGTGGTTTTCCACCGGACTCATAAAATCTATTATATTTTAAGACTTCCTTCCGCCTAAATATTTCGGGAAAATATTAAGATTTATGTGAGCTGCATCGATTTGGAAATACCACCAAAAAATCTCAGTACATATTCTGATTCCCTATACCACTTTTCAACATATGTATTTAGGCAGAGCTTTTACGCCTAAACTTTTCTTTTTTTGCAAAAAAAAAAATATATTTTTAAAAACTCTATTTTTTTTACTAAAAAAAAGTAGTTTGTTGGAGGTATTTTCAAATCGGTCCAGCTCACGTAAATCTTAATATTTCATCGAAATATTTTGGCGAGTCTTAAAATATACTAAATCTTCCTTTTTTTTTGTACAGAGAGTGATGCATCCTAATGTGCATACAACATACATATGTGTGAAAAGTAGTTTTACTTTTTTTATTGCATTTTTTGTATTTACATTTTTAGTTTCGTTTGTTTCTGTTGACCCTTTTTCATGCGCTTCACAAAGGGTAAGCGGGCATACTGGGGCCGTGACACTTATGTATGTATGTATGTAAGAACATACATGTATGGACATTCCTTAAGGCACTTAAGCACACAAATAACCATACAATTTTACACGCATACTTATATATGTACGTATACTTTTGAAATGCATTTATGCATGCTTGCAAATGGATATGTACATATGTATGTATGTATGTAAATGGCTACATGTGTGTAAGTGCAATGCTTAAGAAAGCCAATCAGTCAGCCATTCATCCAACTTTTAGCGACACAAGAGGTGACGTTTCCTCGTCTGCGACATTCGTCAAAAAATCGTTTTATATAAGAAGAAGAATAAACAAAAAATCAAGCAAAACAAATATGCATAAATACTTATAAGAAAAACAATTATCATATGCATGTACAAACTTAAAGAAGTAAAAATATCAATGAAAGCAAACAACGCACGCGGCACACATGTACATACATATGTGTGTAGGTATGAATTTGTGTACAGTAGGATGCCCCACGAAAAATAAAACAATAGGGACGGCAGCGTTGAGCCCAATTAACTCGTTAATTCGGAAATATCTCGGCAATTAACTGCAGTTTATCCGGATTAAGTCATAGAGTTAATTCTTAAAATGAATGCGGATCATAGGCATTTTCGTGGTCAAAGCCGCACACTCAGCGGAGCCAAGTTAGATCCCCAGTGTGAGCTATTTCCAAAAATAATATCTTATTATTATTACTTCTACTTTACCTTATTATTTGTAGATGTAAATATTTTAATTTTATAAAAAGGTTCACAACTCTAATTAAGTTTCCAAAAAAAATAGAAGTAATGAGAAATTGAAGAATGGCAATATTGCCATCTGTCATGGTGCAATTTTAATCGGATTGGCTGCTGTCTATGCTCTAAGTTAATCATAAAATTTTGTCTTTCCCATGAAATATGTTATCTCAATCCTGTGCTGAAGCATTTCCGCAAAGAAATAAAATCTTTTATCTTTCACTATTCATGTATTGAAAAATTAAGCATTTTACATTCGACTTTTGCAGTGAAAAAAATGTCCGAAACTTTCAGGGTTTGAATGAGTTAATTTTTCAAAAAAGTGCAACGAGTGGAAAATCTTCTTCTTCTTCTGTGGAAGTGGCAAATACCTTTTTCTTAATGAAAAGAATTTCAAAACTGTATTAGTACCTGAGTTATTCACTTTTTCTTAAAGCATTTATTGCGAATTTGTATAAAAAGTTACATCAAAAATTTCATTATTTTTAGCACGAATGAATTTCTGAAAAAAACCCTTTCTTGCAAATCTCTTACATTTTTTCATCTTTTCATCAAGGTTGGGACTTGAAAATTCATAAACCGCAGTGAATTTAAAAATAAATGCAGTAAAAGGAATTTTATGGCAGGAGATTTTTAGTTTAAGTCTTTTTTTAATTTACAAACATTTTACATTAACAACAAAACATATTTTGCATACAAATACATACATCTTATATATTTTACAAAAACAGCTTTTACTGATTTAAAACATCTACACATATTTTCCGCCGACAAATAAAGGCTTTTTTGTCTTGAATTAAACAGAAAAATACAAACATAACCCTCAAAACAAATTGCACAACATTCCATTTTGCTAAAAAGAGCAGTAGATCTACTGCAATTGCAGTAAAGTTCGAACGTTGCTTCTCATGCGCTTTTATGGAGAAACAAGTTTGCAACATAAATATTTTAAATAAAAATATTAAAAAATTTAGACTTTGTGTAACTATTTATTTTCAAAGTGCTTTAGGCCTAAGCTAAAATATTTGGGTGGGAGTTATAAAATTTATGAAAATTTTTAATTCGCTTGGAGAAGGTCAACCAATTTTTCTTTATATGGAGAGTCACTCTAATGTATGCAAATGTAGCAATATTAGAACGGCCATTAGCATTTTCGGAAACATTGTCCTTAAAGACAAATACATATAGTGCTTTAAAAAGGAATAGTAGCTCTTATGTAGAATTAAACCAGCAACATTTGGTGGATACTAATTTTTGACCGACAAGTGTTCGTTATTGGGTGTTTAAGCTATTACAGTAAAAATTTCATTTTTTTATCGACAAATACAATGGAAACTAACATTTTTTTTTTAAATTTTGGTATGCTACTACTTTTTATGATGTGAAAGAGATCTAAATTCCTTAAAAATGCTATCACTGAGAAAAGCTATGAAAAAAAAACATTTTTGGCTATTTTCAGGGCGTAGACAGGTCGAAATATGTCTCGCGAAAACAATTATCCGAAGTAAGCTTTCAAACTATTGGCGACAATTAAAATTTTGTTTCTTCTTACCGTCCCGGTTTTATGTAGTACCTAAGTATATATGTATTTACGTATGTATATTAGGGTGCCTACCCAAAAAAAAGTTACGGGTTTTCCACCAGAATTATATAATTTATCATATTTAAAGACTTCCACTAAAATATATCGAAAAATTATTAATATTTATAAGAACATGACCGATTTCAAATTACCTCCAAAAAACTCAGTATTTTGATTCTGTTGATAAAGTTAAAAGATATGTAATAAATTTTTTAATTCCGAGGGGAAAAATAGTAACGACTTTTTTTATGGATAGTGATGCAGCCTAATGTGCATACATAGGTATGTTCATATGTATGTGTATGTATGTATGTAAGCTTTCTTTGCTGCCACCCAGCTGCATTTCTGACGTGAACTTTACTTTCCGTTTATGTACATACATACATATGTATGTATGTATGTGCTTTGGCATTAACTGAAAAAAAAAGTTTAAATTTTATATAAAAACATATATGTATATACATATGTATATTTTATATTCTTGCGCTTATTAAAACCATGCTCACACTTCGAGGTGCTGGAAACATCTATCGGAAGTGGGAACACATGTTCAGAATAATTTATATACTCCGATGGCAGTTAGATTGTCAATGCGTGTAGAGTCGTTTAGCAAACAAACCAGAAACAAAAAAGAAATGGAAACCAAAAATAAATAAAAAAAATGCATAGAAAATAATGAAGTACAAACAATCGCAACAATTTGATTTCGCTTTTATACCCACGCAAACATTCGCTGCCTTTACTTACACCAATGTAAAGTCAAACAAAAGAAAAGATGTTAAAATAGAAACAATAAAATAAATAATTTAACACAAATGTACTTGCATGCTTTATGCAACCTATCCTCTACCACAAAGAAACACACACACACACACACACCAACCTCCAATACTATTTATAACTTTGTACAATGTGCATCAACTGCAATTTATATTCGCAGGGCAACGCATCACCACCATTCACCTGGATGGCGTACAATATTTTATTAGCCGCATGAATCCCTATTCACCTGAACTCAACTATTTCCTTGCCTATCAATACTGCCGTTCGTTGGGCCTGCAATTGGCGTCCTTTGAAACAAAAGAGAAGGCCGAGTCAATGACTACATACCTAAAGAATGCCGGCTATGGTAATTATGATTTCTGGACTTCCGGCAATCGTTTAGGCACTGGCATGTTCCTATGGATGAGCACTGGCCTGCCATTCAATGCGACTTTTGATTTCTTTGAAAATTCAGCTGATGCCATACAAGCTGGTCTGCTAGATCCAGTCGATCATAATAGCAATACGTCACCACAGCGAACGGCGCGCGACAGGTAAGTGATGAGATGATGAGCACATAAAAAAAAAAAAAACTAAATATGCCAAGCACGCGATGAATTGCTTGGCTTTATTAGTCATTAAAAGTAGAAATGATAGAATAGAAATTATACAAGAAATAGTGTTCGGATAGACTCGAATCGAGTTTAAAAACTCAATGCGAGAAGCATCTTCTAAAAATAAAACGGGTCAACCAGAACAAAATTTGCTAGTAGGTCTGTGTGCAGCGCATTTTTAGGCTTTGTAGATATTTGATATTAATGTCCACAGACAAAAGCTCACTAGATAAGATAAGGTTTCAGGTTTAGGCCGGTCTGTGAGATCTGGCATAGACAATTGGTTGGTCCTTAGGCTTACCGAAAAAGCCTTAGTTATAATTTACTTTTTAGCAAGTTTTAACCATTTCCTGGAATTTTGGTCTGAAATTTCCTTCAGCGAGGCAAATAAAGCAGTAGCAGCTGAGTTGCAAATTCTCCGAAAGCTGAACAATGGCATAGCAGATGTTTTAATGTGCCTTTAAGCGCTACAAAGACGTAGACATGCCCCGTATTTTTCACTCTGTGCCAGTCCTAAATTAAACGAGGGCGCGTCTGCATGTTGAGATGAAAAATCGTTTCAGTGAGAATCGTGATTGTTAAATCTAAGGCAGATGTATGCTGGCTAATTTCAGCTTCCAGATCGTTTACCAATAGGGTGAACTGTACATTTATGAAACAATTTTTCATTTTCTGTGCAAGAAAAGTTCGTGCCTTAAGTCTTTTGTTTACTTAATTTGCATTATTATCTTTCTGTTCTTTTTAGATTAATTCTAATATTCAAATATTTAAAGTTAATGCAGCGCTATGAGGAAAATTGTATTATCTGTCAGAACGTTCCAGAGACTTTAGTTCCCGAATTGTTCTTCCGAGAGAAAGTTTCTTAGAGTTTTGTTAACATTTTGTTATCTTATAAATGTACCCGAAAGTATTTTTCACATTTTTTTTCGCTTGAGGAACGTTTCTTATATAATCGACGTTGAGAACGTTCACCATGCCTTTGTACCATGCCTTCTCATGATCAACTAAACTAAAGGATTTCGTACCGAAATCAGAAACTCATATGCCGAACTACAGCAAGCTTAAATTCGATCAAATGATCTGAAAATAAAAAGGCCAAATAGACCCAGGGGTTGTAGAAAGCAGCTTGCGCGCTTATGCGAACCTTTAACTGACTTCTACAGTTTTTATAATGAACTAAGGGGTCAGAATGGAATAAGGTACCGAAACCAGAAACTCAGATTCCAAACTGCAGCAAACTTATATCTCATCAAATAAAAACGGAACGACGAGATCAAACAAATATACTTGTAATGCAGGGCTGAAACAAATCTGTAGAAATTCTTACGCCGAAGCTGTAAGGTGAAGGAGTTCTCTTTGTTGATATTCCCGGGATGAAGGCTTTAGCCTGACTTTTACCTCTGCTCCGTAAATTATCTGGGAGTTGAAAACCCCACACGAGCACTTTTAGGATCTCATTTATGTGGACGAACCGAGAGTATATTATCTTAACGTCTTTAGGACGACAAATAAGTTAAGAGAGGGGCGTAAAAGCAGACGTTAACCAATTTAATCAATTGAAATCCCTTGGTAGGCTTAATAAAAAACTTTTTGTCCCGGAAAGATGACAAAATATATTGTTAGGATATTGTATGTACATCTAATATATTATTTTCTAACTACTTGCAAATCAGTAGATTTTCATTTCTCAATGTTAACTTTCCGATTTCGTTTCACCATTTCAACCCTCTACAGCAGTAGCGGCGCTGAGAAGGGATGCGTCATATTGAAACAGCCAACATTGAAATGGATGCCCGAAGATTGCTCGGCTGTGAAAGATTTCATCTGCGAACAGACTCGATGCTATTACTACAACTATGGCAGTATTCCAGTGTCGTCGGCGCAGGGGTAAGGACACCACTCAAAACGCACTGAACAAATCAGCCAACAAAAACAAAAACAAAAAGCAATACAGAATAAAGCACACACATTCACTGACTATAATATCGAAAAATTTAAAGCGAAAATAATAAAATAACTAAAGTAAATTAATTAAGAAGTAAAGAAAATAAATAAGGGAGTGAAGAAAAGAGACCATAATAATTAAAACAAAAAATATATATATCATAAATTATAACATTCACAGCAAGAAACAAAACAAAAAATGGAGATGAAGCAGAAACGAAGTTTATAAGCAATAAATAAGCTTTTAAATCAATTTAATATATAATTTTTGAAATATTGCTAAAAATCGTACAACACAAAACCCATTTGCACAATAAAATATTTAAAACTTAAGCAAAATAGTAACAGCAGCGCTGAATTTGTGAAATTATTACAATTACTTACAAGTAATCTGAATTAATTACTATGCCAATTTTTTGTAAAACTGAGTATTCACCAACACAAGCGTCAATAAAAAAAAATACATACAAATATAGGTGAGCTAAACCCCAAATCATAAAAAACAACACTAAAAAAATAGCATTTAAACACATTAAATTAACGCTAATCCTTAATTACGTCGAGTACAATGACTCAGAAAATTGTTCAGCGTAGGGAAAAAATATAAATTTATGGAGGTATTAAAAAATGTCGGACTATTCGAAGAGTAAGGATTATCTAAAATTTTTACAAATTTGAGAATAATTTTCAAACCGCAGAATAAAAACTTCAATTTTAAATTTTTACCTTAAATCAAACTTTGTTAGAGAAATTTTTTTTATATAAAAATCACATTGTGTCATTTTATGTGATGTGATTTTTAAATGACAAAATTCCCGAACAAAACTAAACTTTTATTTTTTTTTTTTATTGGGATTTCAGAGCATTGCTAAAAATTTAGAAAATAGCTTTTCTTTTAAGTATAAATTTTGAAATATTTGTAGCACATAATTAAGGAAATTTAGAAAATACATTTTTCGTAGAAAAAAACGGATGTGTTATTAAAAATCTCTGTGCCCAGATTCGAAAAAAGTAAAAAATTCCAAAAGTTTATCGAAAAATGTTTAGCTGTATGTTGCTCCAACAATTTAAGTGAAAAATGATATTTTCCCTTCAGTCAGTTTTCATGCTAAATAAAAAAAAAATTGTAATTTTTCACTTAAATTGCTTCCGTGAAATTGGTAAACATGGGCACTACCACAAACAATCGTTAGCTAAAAGTGAGAATAATTTAGTGTGCCTAATTCATTTTGTATGCTGTCGCGTTTTTATCGTTACGCTCATATGTACTTGCATGCGTAAACGCGATGTTGACGCTCTTTGAGTTCTCTGGGCAAGTAAATAAATTTTTTTTTTTATTTAAAATAAAGTTTAGGCTTCCCATTTAACGAAATGATTTAAATACTTTTTTTTTAACAAAACGTTAAAATTTAAGACGCGAACAATTTCCCGAGTCACTGTATAAATCCATATTACTTACGCTTGGAAAAAATAACGTTATAAACCAATTATCTTCTGCCATTTTAAAGTCTGAATAACGTTTCATTTCGCTACTAACAACACATCAACAATAACAATAGCAAAAAATCTCAAATACTCGCCAACTTGCTATCTTTGGCAATAAAAAATTTTTTTAATTTTTTTTTATGCGCTTGATGCCCATCTCAGAAATATCCGCCATACATTTGAATACGCTTGTATCATATTTGTACTCGCATACATATTTTTTATGAAAGTATTAACTTGTTAAAAGTATATATATATTTATTTTTTTTTTGTAAAGGTTTGATAACATCTACTAGTACTCGTATTTTTAAAAATTTCATGGTTTGGGGCTTAGCTGCTTGTACAACACAAAAATGGAAAGCAAATATTAAAAGACAAAAATATCAAAACAAAGTAAAAAAAGAAACAAATAAAGAAATTGTTTGCCATGTTTTGGTGCCTATCTCACGATCGCCCATCAATAAAACGTACATTAAGGATTACACGCCTCTTTTGTTGCTATTGTAACAATTAACTCCAAGTAGAGTTGCATATGTATTTGTTAGTTTAAACTCGCACTCTTTTTTGCACCTCTTAACAGCTTTCGCACACTTTTGTGGCCGTGGGTGTGTGTTTGTATGCAGGCGTGTCTGTGCGCATGCGATACGCGTTGTACGTGGATCGTAAAAGAAGATATTGTAGATTAATGTCGAACTGCGCATGCGCACATACTTCAACGTGCACACACACACACACACCCGCACACGCCCATAGAATACTTTGACTTTCGCAAATTTCCAAACAACTTTTAATTCACTTCAAACTCTTTTTTATTGCCGAAGTTCCATGCTAATTACATTTTTATTGCTTATTCTCTTTTCACCCCATCTACGCACCTGCCAAACGCACACAGTCGACCCGTCACCTCTACCACTTCACGTCCCACTGTCGATGCAACTAAATTGAGCCTATCCACCACCCCGTTGCCGCTTACCATGTCCACATACACCCCTTTCTCGAAGCGTTCGCACCAGGATGATCATGATGAACCGCAATTGTCCTTTGTCTCACTGAATCTCGATCATGATCTTGAGAGCGGTGAAGAGGAGCCGAAGAACGATGAACACGAACATGAACATGACCATGACAGTTTCGATGCTGAGGATGAAGAGGAGGATGACAAGAAGCGTACACTGCCCGTTTACGACAACAGCAATAACAGTTTGCATGCACACAACAACAAAGAATTGGTAGAAGAGCACGCCGTACAAGCTGCCCACCAGCATGATGCCCAACAAGAAGCTGTCGAAGAGGAGGATGATGATGCCACCAACGATGAGAACATTTCGGCATCGTCGCATGAGGAAAGCGTCGATGATGTGGACACGAAGAGCAATACTGTAGGCGAAGATCAATTGAAGACCCTTCCTGTGCCGGCTATTGCTTCGCCCGCCGAAGTGCCTACCGTTGAAGTGCGTCTCAAGCAAATCTCGCAAGAAATCGAAAAAATGGCTGCCGCTAATAATGACAATCAACGTCATAATAATGCGGCAACAGGTGTATTGCATCATGACAACAACGATGTCGATCGACAATCGTTCCTCTCGCTCACCGATCTTATACGCACACTACGTCCGAACAATAAACAAATCATACCACAAATCGATTCGGATTACTCAAATGCCATGCGAGTGCTGGGCGAAACATCTGAGGTGGTCAATAATGAGGACACACACAAGTTCTACGACAAAGATATGCATTAAGGAGAAAGTGTGAGAAAGGGATGGAGAGAGCAAGATGGAGGGACAGAGAGAAAAGAAAATAGAGAGAAATGAGGAAGCAGAGAGTGAGATGTAGAGGAATTATCGAGCGATAAAGCAAAGAAGGGCACGACCAAAGTAGGTCGCGAGCGAGAAAAGGCGTGAGCAGTAGCAGAGCGAAAACGGAAATCTTTTAATACTACTTTTAACTACAACTAATTATATGTAGATCTTACGATCTACATGTATGCGGTAAAAACTTGAATGAATATTATATTTCATTGGAAAGAAATTAAGGAAAAAAAAATTATAAGCTTTAATCTCTATCTAAGTAACTGTTAATCTTTAAAAGAACATTTTAAAGTAACTATTAATCTTAAAAAGGAAAAAAAAAAACCCATCCTAACTAAAATTACATAGAAATTTTGTGTGCGCAATAAATAAAAAATGTATGTAGTATTTTTATGTTTCATGAAAATATTTTTTATAATCAGCCTGTAAAGTATTTAAACATTGTACGCCTCGGCAGGCTGGCAGAATCGCCTGTATAGCAGCTGACTGCCTCAGAGTAGTAGTACGCGAGTAACAAATTCGTTGAGATAGTTTCGCGCACTCTTTCACTCGCGTAGTATATTTGCCGAGATGTGCGAGTACTTTCGTGGCGTTTGTAGTACTATTAATTGAAAAATTTAATTATAATTTAGTATGCGCTTGCGAAGACAATTACCTAGTACGGTACTGAACTTTCAGAAAATCTATTTGCAATAAATTTATTTTAAATTATAATACATTACACATATACATACACATATCGTATTTTTTCATTAATAAATACTAAAAAAAACAACAATTTAGTTTGAGTATTTACGAAATATCTTGTATGTAATATGTACTATACAATTTAAATAGTTGCACTATAGAAAGTATGTATGTACCACAATCGATTGCTATCAGCTAAAATTAAGTTAATAATGTAATGTTTGTATGTGTACTATTTGGAAAATGCACAATCACACCAAATGCATTAATAAAAATATACAGAAAACTATAAAACTTAATGACTTTTTAATTGATCCTACCTAAAACTAATATACTCTACTTAAAAATAATATGTCTTCATTAAGCTCAACTCGCAGGCGTAAAAACGTGACCACGTGACAGCGGGTTTCATATCCTCAAAATAGATCCGTTAGATATTCGAATATATTAGTGTAATATTTAGAGGAAAAGCAGATCACCTAGGTAACAAGGACAATCTATTATAAGAGAACTCTATTTGGTATTACACACCATACATCGAAAGAAAAGCTTGGCCAAGCACTAAGTAAA
The DNA here is from genome assembly GCF_001687245.7 of Rhagoletis zephyria. Classification (NCBI taxonomy): domain Eukaryota; kingdom Metazoa; phylum Arthropoda; class Insecta; order Diptera; family Tephritidae; genus Rhagoletis; species Rhagoletis zephyria. The sequence goes on along the minus strand of NW_016157319.1, from coordinate 177,646 downwards.
TGTGTGAAGCGCCTATTGTTTTTTGTTCTTTTCTATTTAGTTACAGTTCTTCTTTGATCCACGTTTTGCTGAGAAACTTCGCGAGGTCCTTTGACTAAATGCTATTTGGGTAATATGGCTTCTGGTTATCTGGTGATCTAAGGTAGTGAAGTCTATGCCTATAATGAGCTTCAAACTCACATACTTCACACGTACTTCATTAACCTGCCGCGGCTAGCAAAAGGGCTTGCAACTATTCTTACTTCGACGGATAGGAGCCTTGGAAAAGAGAGAATATCTGGAAACAAGGTCGCCCATGTTAGGCTGTAGGAAGATCTCGGCGCAAAGGAGCTTACATGAGGTTACGCGAGACGTGCATAGATGTAGACCACAGGAAGGGGTGTTATGACCACTTCTATGTGGTGGTTAATAAATTACTGACGAAAATATAGGAGGAGCAGCCATACTAACAGTTTATGCAGTCATCATAAGCGGCAAATGTCGAATGGCTCTTAGCTCACTGGCTTTCAGTGATTGGGTCACAAAAGTGGGACTGAGCATTAACGCAGAGAAGACTGACATAAGTAGCATTATTCACTAGGAAATAAAAGATCCCAGCTTGGGACAAATAAAAATTGGAGGAGACCACTCTTAAACAAAAGCCAAACACGAAATACCTTGGAAACGCAAGGCAACAAAGTGGCGGATGAATGTGCGAACTGCGGGCCTTTACGGCATCCAGTTGGAGTCAATTATATTCTTAACATAAGTTAAACTGTTAATGTAAATGGTTTTGAGGTTTTATTTCGAAGGTACTCAACTTCAGTTAAGCGAATGAGGTAATTACATATCACAATACGGGTGCCAGGTTTTAATTTAAAAATATTTTGAAGAGCGTTGCCACCTGTGAAAAGTCTAATTAAATCAATTATGCACTAGTTTTATGAAGTATTAAAATATGGTTGCCAAACATAAGTATTAAGAAGCCTTTAGTTACAACATTTAGAATGTTTTTGAGGTGTTTGAACTGGGTTGCCACCTTTCTAAAAAATAAAACTCAAATTCTTTAATAAGTTTAATGAATTATTGAAAGATGGGTATCAATCGAAACGGGGCTGAAAAGGCTTTGCTTCTAAACTATACTTAAGAGGGTGTCCACCTGATAGATAAATCAAATTCAACTTAGTTTATCAGTTAATTGAAAGTAATTTAGTTTGGAAATATTTTTGATTAGGGTGGCCGTCTATTGTATTACCTGCCCCCAGGTTTTTCATTTTAAATCTCATAAATTGACTACTATGAAAAATTTTCAAATGAAAATTTATAAGTACTAAGTAATTCTATGAGTGTATGCAAATTTTTCTACAAGTCCATTTACAAAAACATGGTATATAAAAACGTTTTTTTTTATTGAGTATTTTACCCTTTTCTAGGCTTTATTTACCATGGACAGATCTACATACATACATACATGAAATGTGGGCCAATCTTTTCCCCGAAGATATATTTAGATGCCTATAAGACAGCTAAAACGTTGGAGAAGAGAAGGTATTCACCCCGTTTCCAGTTTTCGAAAAATAAAGCTCTCCTACAAGAAAAGCAGAAGAAAAAAAATAGGAATGTTTTCAAGTGTTACAGCATTTTCTGCGTCTGTCTGCGTATGTATGTATGTACATAAGTATATGTATGTAAGCTTGTATTCTTTTGTTTCGTCACTGTTCTAATCTATTGCACCGCAATTAAGTAATCAAGTATTTTTTGTTTGTTTTCTATTTTTACAAATTCTCAGAACTAATTAGCATAAATAAATTTATTAACCGAAATAACTCGTTTTCTGCTCTTCGTTTGCAAATGTAATTAGTAGAATAATCAGTATAAAAATATATATTAATATGACGGCAGAAAGCAGCGTTAGTTCTTTGAAAGCTAGCTTTCTTTTCTATATCCCCATGCAACTCTACTACATACCTTCAAACGTGTATATTATACATGCATATGTATAAACAGTGCATTTCGCTGCAATATATTTGCACAAAATCATTGGCACAAAAGATTCTTAATTACTTTTCGCTACCTGTTTTTTTTTTCACTTCCAGCCAATCTAAGTTATAATTCGAGTTATTAGCCTTTTAACAAACCTGTCTGCCGACGTATATAGCGGATGATAGAAGTTCTAATCGCATATACACATATGCCTATGCATTAAAGTATGCAAATACGAAGGGCAATTCTAATAAAAATCAATTTATTTAAAGGTTTTAAATTTTTATTCATATACTATTATTGGGAAATTTTATTTCTTAAATATTTGTATTCGCATATTATAAGCAAGTTCAGTGACCTATTTCGATCTTAAATAAAAACAGCTTACACTCCTTCTCTTCGTACACAACCGCAATCATCAATCGTCCTAGTACAGTAGGGTGATGCTTCAGACCTATCAGAAGGCCGCACTTAGAACTGGCTGGGGATACCTCCTGATGTCTGTCGCCTGAGCACCACTTAGATAGTGAGGTTCAAATGCTTCCAGTCAAGGAGCGATAAATCATTTTTAGCAAGCAGTTGAAGACGAAACACCTGCCAATCATGTCAGGAGTCATCTCATTGACCTCGAGGTCAATATTGGTGCTAAGATAACTTATTTTGAAACGAATTTCCGTCATCTCTTGTCAAGTTTGGTTTTCGTTCGAAAAATTACACTGAAGTAGGCCAAATTGGTATGTCTCCAAACCAAACTTGACACGAAGTGCTTAACGCATACTGTCTACTCCTTCTCCTTATCCTTACATCTTCTACAGAAATCGATATGAGGGACTCTGAACCTTGCGATCAGGTGGCCAATGGAACAGTGCCATATCAGTACTCCCGTGGGAAGTCTCTAATTCGGTTTGAAAAGCCTCATAAGCCCCTGTATAGGACACGGTATGCTGCTAATGGTTTTTTAAGGATTTTCGTCCTCAATAATATCGAGTTAGTTAATCTTTAAGTTTAGCTAAGCTAAGTTAATCTTTAGTTAGCTTGATTACCTAAAAAGAATGCAAGTTTGGAAGGTTCATAATGCTTACTAGCTTCACCGCCATGCCAATTTCTGACGTCTCAGTCTGAAAAGCACTACAGTCGCTCCACTAAATGTGGATTGCTGAGCAAAACGTTGGATCATATTCCGATGACCATGCTGCAGCCAGCTGTGAACAGTGTTGGATTCCAAATTTGAACAACTAAACTTTGTTTATTCTACTTTTATTTCCTTACATATGTAATTATGTATATTATCTTTTACTCTTTGTTTTCTCAATCAATTCAATCATCTTTGGAATTCACCAAGAACTTTTTTAAAAAGACAAGCTAAAATGTATTGAGCTATAAAAGGCGCATCATCTCAGCGCAGATTCGACATTAGTAAATTGGCTACTGTATCGCAGACATTTGCTAAAGCAGCAACAAACAAACTATAAATTTCTACAAAACGAACTACCGGTTATTGTGTTGTGTGACCTGAACTTGTGCTGCGGTGAAGGCAAGTGTTAAAATTAAATCTTAATACTCAGGCAAGTGTGTACGTGTAAAAAGCAAAAAAAAAACACAATAACAATCACAATAAAACTTAAAACATGTTGCAAACATACATATTATGTAGTTAGCGTAATTACAAAAGAGAGAAACAAAATCGACAGCAAAAAAAAAACGAAATAGAAATTAAAAAGGTTATCAACTGAAATAGTGATTTAACAAAATTGATTTGTTCTATCCGCTTACAAGGCGTACAAATTGTGTTGATTTAGACTGCTGCAAATAATTTGCAAATTTAAACGAAAACTTGTCAAAATTATTAATCCAAATGAAACGATTTATTTTAAAAATAAAGATTAAAAAGAAATTTTATAAGAAAAGATTCTTGTTGTATATTAATTTTCAGATAATCATTTCCGCGTGTTATCTCTTAATCTTTATACACTAATGTTGAATTATCACTAGGCTTTGAAATGACAAAAATTACAAAAAAAAAGAGTTCAAATAATGTCATTTAGAAAACTTAATGCCTTCAAAAATGTTGGTCATTTTAATGCCCAGTACAAAAAGTCGACATAAGGGTCTCGACATAAGTAAGTCGTCGTTTTTAAAAATGAAAATTTCTTCTTGATTAAACAAATGAATTTGTTTCATTTGAGTTTTTGTATTTTAAATGCGGTAGAGAACTTGAACGCATCACGCGCTTCGCCGGTTATAAAGTGTTTTCCAATAACGACTTGACAACTTATTTAAGCCCGATATAATGATTGTTTTAAGAATGCGTACAAAATAAGATATTTAAGTTGTCAAATCCATATATTGATAATACGGGGGAGAACCTTCATAAAACTCGCGAGCAGCTTTAATACATATTTTATTTTCGTTTTCGGAACTGATTTTTTTTCTTTCGAACCATAAGTAGCTCTTCAAGCTTAGTAAAAACATGACATTCAAAATTCCTATACTTCCTAAACTAAATTCCTAATACAAATAAATAATCCTAAATTCCTATACTACAATGAAATTAATTATCTAATAATGCATTTAAAATACTGATTTTACTTACCACGAACAGTGATATATTCCAGTTGGATGGCACACAAATTAATATGATGCTTTTTAGCCCCTTTTCTTCTTATTTCATTTAGTTAAGAATAGAAGCAATGCCGACTGAAAGAAAGAAACAAAAAAATTATTTAAAATAATGTCGTAAATAGCTTCAATCAAAATTCGGTTAAAATCCAATTTAATGGCCTTATTCATAAAAAATAAAGTAGGTTTAAAAAGCTCTATAAATTGACGTTTTCACATATTTTTCAATTTATAAACCTTTTATAAAGCTACTTTATTTTTTATGAATAAGGCTATGAAACTGTAAATGGATTAAACCATTTTAATCAAAGACCAATGGAATTATAAATAAATGTATGCCAAGCTTGGTTTTATTTGTCGATTTTTTATCTAGCAAGTGCTAATTTACATAATTAATTGGACACGCAAAACAAAATAAACAATATTTCAGATTTCTCAAAAAAACAAACTGGTTTTTAAAAAAATACAAATTGTTTTGTTTCATTTTTTATTTGTATATATTTGCTTATCATTTTACTTTTCATTTTCTTTAGTCAAAATGCGTTTCGCATCTGTGTTGCTGTTGCCGTTTCTATTCGCTTTGAGTGCGGCACAATTTGGCTTCGGTGGATTCGGCAATAGCTTCAATAGAGTATCCAATACCTTTCAAGAGGGCGCTCGCAGGGTGGCCAGTTCGTTCCCAGATTTATCGAATGTTCGGGATTTCGGCGATTTTATAGTAAGTATGAAATAAAATTTATTTTATTAATTAATAGTATCAACAGAAAAGCTTAAAAAATAGCAAATAAATTAAATCAAAATAAATTTAAAAAAAAATATATAATAATAAATGAACTGAAAAATAAAATAAAAACTTAAATATTAAAAAAGAAATATTTGGTTTTTTAAGCTACCCAAGAACGGCAGTTAGTTTTTTATGAGGTTTTTTCAGTTCAGAAATTACTTCTGACGTTCGCCATTACCTGCCGAGTAGCGAACGCTACTAGAAATTTTCAAAAGCATTAAAAGTTAAATTTAAACAAGAATAACTGCTATTGCCCTTAGATTTCTTACATTCTCTTCATTCCCGTTTTGTAGGCAAAAACCGGCAAGACCTACGCCAGCGCTGCTGAACGCCAACTGCATGAGGCTACTTTCGGCGCTCGCCAACAGCTTGTCAATGCGCATAATGCCGCTTTGAGCGCCTCAAAAGGCTTCGAGCTGGGTCTGAATCAGTTTGCCGATCTACCTTTTGCAGAGTTCTTAAATAAATTAACAGGAAATAAGAAGTCAGCTAGTGGAGAGTGAGTACGAAATTAAATATACATATCTATTAAAATTCCTTTGCCTTCTTATTTACCCAATTTCAGAGCAAAAGCCAGTCGAGAACGCCAGGTAGCTGCTCCACCCACCACCAATGTGCCAGATTCTTTCGATTGGCGCGATAAAGGCGGCGTCACACCGGTGAAATATCAAGGGGATTGCGGTTCGTGCTGGACTTTTGCCAGTACTGGCGCTATTGAAGGACACACTTTTCGCGCCACTGGCAAACTGCCTATGCTCTCCGAACAAAATCTTGTCGATTGTGGACCTATAGACTATGGTCTAAACGGTTGTGATGGCGGCTTTCAGGAGTATGCTTTCGCTTTTATTAAAGAAGTACAAAAGGGTGTGGCGCACAGTGAAAAATACCCATATTTGGATAAGAAAGATACCTGCAAGTATGACCCAAGCACTAAAGCAGCACAGGTGAAGGGTTTCGCTGCTGTCAAACCGAAAGATGAGAAAACGATGAAGGAGGTTGTAGCCACTTTGGGACCGCTGGCATGCTCTGTGAACGCATTGGAAACGCTATTGCTCTATAAAAAGGGTATCTATGCGGACGAGGAGTGCAATAAGGGCGAAGTGAATCATGCTGTGCTAGTTGTGGGTTATGGCAGCGAGGGCGGCAAAGACTATTGGATTGTTAAGAACTCTTGGGACAAAAACTGGGGAGAAGAGGGTTACTTCAGATTGCCACGTGGCAGCAACTTCTGTGGTATTGCCGAGGAATGCAGTTACCCCATAGTTTAAGTGCGTAATGGAAATAAATGGTGTAATGCCTGTGATTACAGTAAATAAATAAGTAATTAATATGGTGAAGAATTTTTTAGTTTTTCGAGTACCAAAAAGTCGAAATGCACTAAGTGGAATAAGCAAAATATCTTTTAATCTTAAAGCTTTAAAAAGTCAAAATTTTCCTTAATAGAGAAAAAAAGCGTAATGATTAGTGCATATAAATTTATAAATGTTTATTTTTAAGACTTATTATACTTAACAAGAAAATTCGCCATTTTTTTGTTTACTTCTTAACTTAGGCTAAAGCAAAATCATCACGTTGATCATTGTATTCCATGACATGCTGTTTGATCTTCGAACTGTCCACCCAGGTAACGAAATCTTCCAAATTGCGTGTAACCAAAAATGCGGGATCGGTAATCATATCGGGGCCCACACGTACATGGCCTTGTTCAATCAAATCTGTGGCGTTTTTCAGATTTTGGGAGAGTTTGTCTTAAAAAAACAAAATAGCAAATAAATATGTGATATGCAATTTAATATTAAAGCGATTAATGAATGTGACTGTACATACATACGTTAACAACTAATGGTATATGCTGATTGGTTATTGCTTTGATTCTTGATGAGTTTTAGTTTTAACTCATTTTCACTAATATAATATATTACAACATGTGAATGTGATATGTATAAAAAGTACGGAAAAAGTGGGATGGTATTACTATCGCGTGAGGGTTATTCCCTAATTTCTGTATAGTAATCTCCTTTTCGTCACAGTTTTAATCTAACTTTAGTGCCCTTTTGGGAGACGATTCGGCTACGTGTACAATGGTTTTGGGTTATTGTGTCCAGGCGCGTGACCCGAATCAAAAACTTTGAACATATACGTGTAGTCAAAGGATTCAACTTTAATTTAGAACAAACATTTCGAAGCACTAATTTATTGTTAAGTTCTGCTTGAAATATGCAATTATTGCAAATTTCAAGATGATTTGTGCGTAAAATTACTGTGGACGGCGTATACGGAGTTTGACTGACGAAGATTATTTTTTCAAACTCGGCCGAAAGCCGCCAACGTTGAGAGGTCTTCTGCGCAAAAATACTGTTGGTGGTATATACCGAATCTACATTTTCTCTACAAATTCAATGTACAAATAACCGAACAATTTCCCCCTTTTTGTATATCTTAAGAATTCTAACCACTTACACTTCACCATCACCACTGGCAGACGCCGTCTACAAAAGCTACTTGCTGACACATTGCCAGCAGCTTCCAAATCATTGTTGCTTCTTATTAAGCCCATAGTATAGAGCTTCTCCAACAGCATAACCGCGGCTTCTTGCTTGAAAGGATCTGTGTTTTCGAGATTAGCAATTTTTTCACATAAGGTGCGCACTTCACGCGATAGCTTGTTATATCTAATTTATAAGGAAAATGTTACATATACATATAATTAGGTAAGGAATTGTAATATTTAATAAAGCCTTGTTGCCAATACTCACTTTGTATAATCACTAGGCTTGCGTAGGTGATAGCGTCGTATAATGCTTGTTTCCTTGCCACCATTATCCACCTTCCAAGTGATGAAGTCAACCTTTTTGAGCAACTTTTGCTCGTGATATTTAAGTTTTCGTACCATTTTATTGCTAAATAAAATGTGAGAATTTGTGTTGTTTACCAAAAAAAGCGTGCTACAAATGGCGCCAGCTGATTTTATTTGATAGTAATGTGTGTTGATTTACTCGATTAAATAAACCACAGGGTGCTACAAATACGCAAGGTAGGGGTTTCTGCAACAGTGTGTATATACATATGGACATAAACATGTTGCTACAACTTGCATATGCAAAATTTTGTATATTTGGCTGGAGGGTTGGATCAGACTTGTATTTTTCGGCTCCAACAATGTAAATTAAAAAAATGTACATTTCGGCCCCTTCCTCTACCCGTGCGCGGGCAGCTTATTTCACAAGACAAGATCTTAATACTGGGCTCCTAAAATGTGTAGCGCCATCAACGCGATATCAAAGTTTATTCCAAACAGAAAATATTTTTTAACGATTAATTTGCAGCCTCATTGCGTAAGTCGTAAATTAGGTTAAATTGTACGACTCGACAACAGCAGCATTGTCTATTGGCGTACTGCTCTTTTGCTGCTGAACTCGCAACCATCCTATTCAATCTATCGCCTTTGTCTTCAGAAATATTGTAAAAATAAACACCAAACTTTATATTTTTACTTCAATTTGTTATTTATTATTGGAAATAAAAATATACACGCATGCATTTTTCACCTCCAATCAACCTTGTTAATATTTTTTTCATATTAAGTGGTTATTTGTTTTAAATTTATTTTTGTTCGTTTTATATAACTTAAAATAATATATTTATATATATATATATGACAGTATAAAAAGTTAAAAAATAAAATCAACATAAAATTTGGAGCGTTGCTTTAACGAAAAAACTAAAGTTAAAATAAGTTTAGTGTACTAAAATGTCACTGCGTCTTGGAAATATTTTTTTCTTTTTCATTTATTCTATTTTAGTATCCGTCAAGTGCTACGCGTATTATCGATTGCATTGCTACACAACTATATGCACCACAAAATATCATTTGCGGCGATTTGCAATTTGAGTTTTTAATAAATTAGTGTTGTTGTTGTGAGCTTTTAACTTGCGTTGTTTTAATATGTAACTTCATATATGTATTGAGCCAAAACCCAATTGAATTTCGCTTTGCGCCAGAAATAAATACATACATACTTTACATATTTAGCTGTCTTCTGCAATTTTTTAAAACATTTTTGGGCATTTTTATAAGTTGTTTTCTACGAAACTTTGTAAATAGAGTTAAAACGCAATGGAACAGCGAAATTTTATGAACTATTAAGCTTCAATTATGATTTTTTTTTGCTCGAACTACTACTAAGATTGATGTTTTAATACATTGATTGGAAGCTTTCGAAAATTATGTTTTAAGTAAATAACAAAAACACAAGATTAAAATTTGTTTAATAGTTCTAAAAAGGTATTCGAAATGTTGCATGAAAAGACAAATAATGGATTTACAAACTCTATAAATAAAGCATTAAACCACCAGACAAAGAAATTTAGTTGCGCTCTAAATTGCAAAAAAAACACTTTGGAATTTTCAAAAATCGCAACGGAAGCAATAAAAGCAATGCTATGCGTCTAAAGTTATATAATGACCGCAGCTGGGTTTTCGAAAATATTTCTCTTTGGGGTGACGCACGTTAGGAGTTTTCAACAAATTACAACAAATTGTACTCCAGATTTATCAAGGTCTCAGAACCTTTTTAGCACATAATTTCAAAAATGACAAATTTTGAATTGAGTCACTTTTGAAAGCCATGTGCAATATTTTAAAGCTGGGAACTGGCCACTGATGTGCAAAATGTCACATAACCTCAAAAATGAACAGCTTTGCTAATGAACTCCAACTCAAATGCTTTTTAAACTTAGATATATAAGAATTTTTGTTTTTTTAGGAAAAATGTATACTTCATACTGTACTTTTGGACTTTGCCTTTCGAATTCATAACTTTTTAAATAATTTCGTCTTCTCTGCCATTTGGTTGTTGACGCACGCGCGCATGAACATCATCATCATTATCACCAACATTATCATATACATATGTATGTATGTATGTACGTATCTTGCATTTATTTATTTTTTATTTATTCATTATGCTCTTCAAGTCATACCTTCACTTTGCATATCTTTTTTTATAGATTTAGTTTATGTATACCCATTAAATATTTCTACAAAATTATTTCTATGAAATATTCATTCTATAAAAAAAAAACAATTAAAATAAAATAGTATTAATTATTAAAAAAAAGGGTTCACTTAAATAAGTTTACAGTGAATACTATTAGTTTTCGCACTTGCTTTGTTTTTAGCTTGTTGTTGCATAAAAAGAAAATAGAATGTAAAATGTAGTATTTAGTATACAAGTATGTATATGTATGCTAAAGAGCAAAAGAAGTATATAACTTTGACAAGAGAAGTGTTACACAATACACGATGACTACGTACTTGCGAACATATGATTATTTTTAAATAATTTTTGATTTATAAGTATGCTTACAAAAGATAATGTTTTATATGTATGTATGTGTATATATGCAAGTATATATGGATATATGCTTATATACATAAATGTGTATGTATATATGAATATCCTTATTTATCCCTGTGGGTATGTGTATGTATATCTTTTAGCGTTGCGCCAGCTTTAGCTTTAGCTTTCTCAACTACACATTGGCTTTTGCTTATACAGCTTTCACACTTTCCCTCTCTCGTTTTGCGTAACTTTACTGCGCTGCAAGTGTTTTCAACTTAACAGTTAGTAAATGTTAGTTAGAAGTATATATATTTTTTTTTGCTTTCTTTTAAGCTTCTAGTTTCTCTTTGTTGCTCGTTTTTAGCCTTGCATATGCGCAACACACCACCAAAATTTTCATCAATTATATAAGTATTTTTATATATAAGTATGTATTATATGCATTTTTAACTTTCAAACCAACAATTTACATCTACATTAATCAGTGCGGTCACAACGCTGGCGCTGGCCATGCCTACGATGACTACGACGATGAAGTTTTGCATGCTTTGCTTGCTTGACTGCTGATGCTTGCAACACTTTGCAATTCCTTTGCTCTGAATTCCAAAACATGCGCACATTTTGCCATGAGTGGGGTGGCGAGACGACGTCGTTGCCTTTGGCATATATACACACTCACTTTAGATAACAAGCGCCATATCTTTTTTACTAGGTAACTGCACTTTTTTGCCCTGCCACAGCGAATTGTGAATCGTAAATGCATCGATGGTGACCGTTAGATGTTTTGTATGGACTTGTGAGAAGCATTTGCCGCCTGAGTTATACCTGTGCGCAGGTGTAAAAGTTGAGAACAAAAAAAAAAAATTATGAATTTAGCATGAAATGCAAATATAAAACAAACACACAAACACTCACTTAAAGAATTTATCAAACATGACTTCATCCACTTGACTAGGTCCTGTACCGTACAATTTGGCTACTTGATCCGTTTCGGGTGCGTAACTGTACAATGCACGGAATTGGCAGCCGGCATCGCGGAAGAGCACAAGAAAATGTTTCGCTTCGGATCGTGCAATCTTTTCCAGTACTTTCTGTTTGGCCTCACGATTCACCGCACCCGGGAATACACAATATTCCACGGCATTCAATATGATGCCACGATTGGATTTGGCGGCTGGTTGCTTGTAGAGTTTCGGACCTGTTCCATGCGATTAGGTGGAGAACGGAAAAAAAGATGTAGTTGTAATGCAGTCAACAAAAATTAAGAATTAAACAAAATGAATTTTAGATTTCTAAAAGTACAAACAATTTACGAATAAGTTAAACGTATATTTATGTGTATGTATGTATGTGGGTAGAATAGTTGTTTTAGCATAAAAGGGCACTAGGTTTACGTTAACGTTTATTAACAAAAAAAAAATTAAGTAAATAAGTAATCTCGAAACGGCATTAACTACATTTTTTTTTATATTTCAATACATTTCTATAAGTTAAGAAATAAGGGCACACTTGTTTCAACGCTACGTACATAATAGTAAATAAAAGTAATTAATTATAAAGTTGATCTTTAAAATATATGCATGTCCTTAAGTTAATCGAAATAGTTATTTATTTATTCAATTTCCGAATGTAAATTTTTAAATAACACAAAGTTGTCACATCAGTGTTTTAGTGGAAATTCGTCATAACAAAACTGCAACTATTTTTACTTTATAAAAAGATAAAACAATGTAAACAATGCCGAAAGTTTTTCATAACCTTGGAGTCTACTCTGTATTGCGATTCGAAAAGCAAATCATTCGGATTCGAATATTTAGCTCTATGAGTTTGCATTAGTCCGTGTCGCCTTTCGAATCGCAATACAGTGTAGACCCCTTTGCATTCTAAAAAAAAAAATGTATACAAAATTATTTGGGTGATTCACACAGTTAATCGTTAAATTTTATAACGTTTAAAAGTATGTTTAGCTGTATCACTACTAAAACATTTTTAACCGTCTGAAAATTTACACTTTTACAATACGTCTGTTACGATACCGTGTGAATTTCCTCATCGTTGCAAAATTTAAGTGGGAATTCGGATAATAAAAATTCAACTATAATAAGGTAAAATCATGTACATATGGCAGAGTTCTCCAAAACTTTGCATTCTATAAAAAATGTTATACAAACTTATTTGGGCGATTCACACAGTAATCCGTTTAATTTTTCAACCAGTAAAAGTATTTTTTAGCCGTTTCATAACAACCACAAAACATTTTTAACTGTTTGAAAATTTACAAATTTTGCCAGAATCCATCTGTTACGACTATTTGTGAGCACCCTTATTGTCACAAAATCTAATGTATTCTAAATTTACCGCACCACTATGTATATGAAAATTGTTGAACGATAAAGCTTTACAAGTTGGATTTATAATCCTAAGAATTAAAATGTTTTTAATTAAAAAATTGTCATTAATTTATAATTGAGTTATTCAAACGGTGGCGTGAAGATCTAATTTTTGACAGACAAAATTTTCTGTTTTATGGAAGTTCTCGAAACTTATATGATTTAAAATGTTTTTTGTTATTAAAACTCAAATAATTATTAATTTATTATTTTATTAAAAAACAACTAAACATTTTTTTTAAGATTTTTTGTGTTCAAACCTCCAAGCTTTCTTAACGAAGTTCTAAAAGTTTAACAATTTATATATATATATATACATATTTTAATTAAAAGCACTACGTTTGGCAACAACTAAGTAATTTACTAGAATACAAATGTCAAAATTTCATATTTTGATTGAGTGAGTGAAAATGTAAGTGTTGGAATTTTCTTTACATCTTCTTCTTTGAGAGAAGAATAGCTGAAATCTGACACTTGTATACCAAAGCAAAAAATATATAAAAATTCACGTAACTTTTTGTTTTTGTACTGCTCCTAAAATTTTAGAACTTTTGCAGTTTTTTTATAAAAAAAATTTAAATCGCCTTGAACAGCCTTGAAAAATTATTTCATTATAGTCAAACAAATCTTTTAAATATAAAAAAAAACGTTTGCTGTTTAATACGTAATGAACTGAAGCTTGTAAAAAGCTCTATTTTAGTGTGAGCTTTTCCAAATTAGGTAGCTTAAAGGATGACAATTAATTAAATTATTGTGGCTGCTGTAAAAACTATTGAAGTATTTTGGGACAAATTTCCATTATCGCTGTCAAGAAAGCTAATTTCGTAAAATTGATGTCAAATTATTTCACAAAATTTTATTTCTGGTTTATTTTGGACGATAGAAGGAAATTTGGCGCTCGAATCACGTCATTAGAAAAATGCATGTATTAAGGCTGCTTTTTTCAAATCAGTATGTGTTTTTATTGCTAAAAATAAACGAACTGAGCTGACTGATGGGGAATGTCTTTAAAGCGATTTCAAGAGCTTGTTGTTTCCATTTTACGAGCCTACAGTATAGTACGTCCCAGTTAACTGACTACCTCCTGCCTTAATTGTGTATATGTTAAAATTAATAAAAAATAATACTAATATTTTGGCGTTTACACTTTTGCTCAGTCAAAATTTAAGTAAATTTTAAGTAATTTCCGATTTAAATGTTTAACAAAATGCTTTCCAGAAGGCCTTTATGAGTGCGCTTAGAGCCCATATCTATCAAAATTTATGTATAGGTTCATGTAAAAGTAAAAACTCTATAACGAAATGTCAATAACCACGCCCTTATTTACGAAATGTAGAATTAAATTTAATGTGATGATATTCTAGCTTAAAGTAGTTGTCTATGTATTTATATATTTTGAAATTTGCATGGAAAAATGAGCTGCACAAAAATCGTAGCCAAAAGGCTTAATATTCACGCTAGATTTTTTTGTGTTGTAAAATACAGTGGCACTGAGAATTCTCGCAACGCATGCAAAGTCTTTTATTATAATTGCTTTTTGCCAATTTTTTATTAAAATTATACTAAAACAAAACACACAAAAATAAAATCCCTAAACTGTGTGCAAAACTCAGGAAAATTCAATAAATTTGCGTACTCATTTGCATATTCTAAGTATGCAGTTGCTTAGCCCATTAATTTTCTAAAAAATCGGATTTGAAATTTGCAAATTAGTAAGAACATTTATTGCATTTTCCTGAGTTTTGCACACAGATTAGGGATTTTATTTTTGTGTGTTTTGTTGTAGTTAGAACTACATAAATAGATTTTAATAAAAAATTGGCGAAAAGCAATTATAATAAAAAACTTTGCATGCATTGCTAAAAATTCTATGTGCCAATACTTTTGTCCGGCACTGTATATACCAACGCTTTCGTTTTGAATAAAAATAAGGCTAATATAATTTTCATAGAAATATTAAAAATTGTGACTAATTGTGATTAAAAATTGTGATATTAAAAATTGAAAAATTTTTTTGAAAAAGTGACTAATTGTGATTAAAAATTAAATTAAATTCATGACTGTTGTAAAGTAATTAATTAAGTTCCCATAGACAAAAAATACAGATTTTCATTTAATTAATAGTTTTTAACACATTATTGATTTGTAGTCGTTTAGCTATAGGTTACTACTATAATAGGGAAACTTTTAGTTTTCCTCTTTTACGTAGAAGGACCCCTAGATAATTTTATTTATTTTGAATATTCCTAATTTGTTCTCGTGATCGCTATAATTCTTGATACTATTATCAGCATATTTATCGATTTATGTATCGATATTGTTATCGATGTGTTTATAGATTATAGATTTAAAAATTTATCGATATATAAATGGAATTTCTCATTAAAATGTACAAATTCAGTAATAGTTTTATGGTTTTATTTTTTAATATTATTTATATTTATGTTTATCGATACATTTAATTTATATTGTTTTTGATATTTTTATTTTTGTACATACACATTAATGAGGCCAAAGAGGTTTTATTTGTTTATTTAATATTCAATAATTAAAAAAAATGTAGCATATTCTCAAACCAAAACTAGGTAAATCTGGTTTTAAAACTCTATAGAAAAATTATAATAATTCAATACATTTTCATTATAACTTTAAATTTTTTTTTTGGTATACGATTTATAGCGCACATACTTTGTATGAAAGAAAATGCGCAACACCTTCAACTCAATGCGATTTTTTTAGAAAAATAAATAAAAAGTTAGCACAATATGCATTTTTTAAAGTTGTAGTAAAAATTCAAACAATTAGAAAAAATTAAGTTTTTTTTAAGATTTTTCTATTTACAAATTTTTTGCAAATATTTTTTTTCTAACAAAAACCTCAAATTTTTATATTATATTTTTTAGTACTATTTTATTTATTTTTTTTATTTTAAAATTAATAATGGAATATCGAAAATGTAACGCATGGAAAACATCGATTGCATGCTCCACCTCAATTTTTGTAACCGGATGCAGATTCGGCGATTTGCGTTTTAGAAAGTTTTGAATTTTAAAGAAATTAAAAAACGCTAATCTTGTTTTATTTATTTGAAATTTTGAAAAATTTAACCAACCGAAAATAAAGTGCAGCTGAATATGAGCTTTCACAAAAACAAATGGTTTATGTTGTGTAGTAAATATTGGATCTAATTCGATGAAAATTGCATTTTGTACAACCATAAATGTATGTATGTATAAGTGTTTGTTTGAGTGGGTGTGCGTGTGAGGTCGTGCAATTGTGTGCTCAAAAACAAAACACAAAACAAAATGTATAGCAAATATAATTAAATTGTTTTTATTAGGCGCAGCAGCAACAGCAGCAGCAGCAGAAAAAAATACAAACCCGAATATTCCATTGAGCCAAGATTTGTTGAGAGTAAGCCCGATCCATCATCGAAACCGCGTCGTTTCGTTATCAAACCTGGTGGCAGTGAGCCTGGTCCAGATGGCGATGGCATATGCCTGCCTGAGGCCATGCCAGGTGATGGCGCACGACGTGGCGGAGTGGCACGACCCAATCCCGAATCTGTATCTAGGCCAAAGGTGCGTTTCATGCAGAAACAACAACAACAACGAACGAACGACACGTAACGTAACGTAGTTAGGCAGGCACGACAGGCGAGCGAGCAGTCATAAAGGCCGGGCGATTATACAACAGGCATTCACATTTAGTACAGATGAGTAACATATTTTCGTATTGTTTTTTATGTTCGGAATTGAGGTTTGTGTTAAATTTTCCGATTTTTTGATTTGGTAAATTTCAATTCAATTCAATGACAGCGAGGAGCGAGCACGTTTAGTTTGACAGGAATAATTATTTGTATGATGTTAGTTTGAAAAAAGAGATAAAAAACAACAACGCATGTGCATAATTTAACATTTGCCAAATATTATGAAATATGTGTGTGTGTTTTTTAAATTACATTTAATTTAATTTTTTAGGTTTCAAGTTTAAAATTTTCTCTCAGCTTTTTTTAGTAGATTAAAAATGTTTACTTTTAGCTTGACTGCTATTATTTTCTAGGTTTAACCATGATACAAAAAAGAAGGTAGTTTCAATAAACAACTTTTTGATTAAAAAGCAGATTTTTGACAATTGCTCAATTGTAAAAAAATCGAAGCATCGTTACCCAATTGTAAGTTTTTTGGTGTGGGAGATTTTATATCCTAAATTTGGGATTATAAGGAAATAGTTGTATTAATATATACCTTTTAAAAATAATCAATATCTTGTCTTAAAAACGTTTAAATTTTACATTAAATTCGATAACAACTTGCCAAATCATTATTTTAATATTAATACAATTTTAGTGAACATATCTTAAAATTTTTTTAGTGTCCTCATGTCATCTCATTATGTCACAATGTAGTTTTATATATCGGATACAATGATTCTGATGTAATTCAGACACTGAAATTACACATTTCGATGTGTTATTTAATACATATTGTCTTTGTCCATTTAACAGCAAAAGGAATTTGCTTTAGGACCCATGGGCGTAAAATTTTTCGAGCAACACATATTGTTTTCACATGAAATTTTTACACACCCAAAATTGAAGTATAAAATAAATAGATACAAATAAATTTTCAATCAAACTGATTTGTGTAGTTCAGGGGCGTCTTTAGTAAATGTTTGGAGTCTAATATTCTTTTTGGGTCAACTATGATGTTGGATTTAATTTTTTGCAATCATTAGTTAATTTCGCTTGAGGAGCCGCAATGTTCATACCGGCTGTACCGATTTTTTGGAAATTTCGGACACAAATTTTCCAAGAATGGTTATAGGCTAAAACAAACCCGATATCTAAAGGGCGTGTGGAACCTCCCATACAAATCGAATTTTTCATAGTGCATATCTCTGGAATTATTTGTGGTAGAGTCCTGGAACTTTGTATGGATATATGTATGGATTTATTGGAAAATGCGGCGTGCCACCGTAGAACTTGGAATAGAATATGAAAACGATCTCGAAGCCATTGAAAGCTAGCGGTATAGACCAAATAAACTAAAATTCTTGTGACGCATAGATACCTCTGGAAGCATTTATTTTTCCAACGGAAATATGTACAGGAAAACGGGCGCGACATCTTCTGGAAAGTAACATGATCACATGGAGTATCCCGAGAACCATTTTAATATTACATTTACATTGGACCAAAATGCGTGATTTGAAATCAGTCATTTGAAGGTGTTTACACTGCTTGATCCGCATTTGCTTTGACTTCTCATCAAATGAAAAGGGAAGACAAAAACAAAATGTATGTAAACAAACACTACATTTATTATATTGTTAACGCTTTTTGGACACAAAAAGGCAATTATTCTTTGATTAAACTAAAAATGTGTAAAGCTCTTGTATAAATTAACAATTTTTACACACAAATTTCAAAGATTTATTTATTTCGTTGTGTTTGTTTTGTGTTTGAAAAATTCCAAATGTCAAAGACAAACCAAAGCTTTTGTGGAACTTTTGTTTCTGAGTGCGTTCAATAAAATAGTACGGCAATTGGAACGCATTTGTTTCGTGATTTTGTGTAAATGCGTCGAAATGCGTCATTCTGGAAATGTGAATTTGTATGGAGAAATGCGTGATTTGGCCTCGCATTTGAGGTTTCTCGCCCAAATGACGCATTTGGGCTCAATGTAAATGTAATATAAGCTAAACCTTCAGGGATTACATTCTCGCCAAGGCATAAGCTGAAATTGCGTCGCAAGTTTTATGATCGGCTTAGGTAAGGTTTAACCACTTAACCCCCCTTTGTTTTCGTCGCTAATGAATTCTATAAACTGTCAGCTTTCACACAATTTAAAATGTACATGTAAGAACAAAATATTTTTAAATCGACAAAAAATTAATAAGAAAATTTGAAGGATTTTAGATATTGGGTATGGTAGCACGAAATGTCACAATCTGCTTAATTGTCAGGTTGTTAATATGGCGACGAAAAAGTGACAATGGAACTACCTTGTTTTTTGTATCATGGGTTTAACTGTTATTTGTATGGATGTATATATGTAGATAAGGTTTTGAGCAATGAGTAAAACCGCAATCATTTCCGAAAAGGTTAAAAAATAATTTTTGAGTAGTAGATATATAAGTATGTAAGTATATGTAGCAAACAAAATTAGACTTATGTATGTACGTTTGTAGCTGTATAATTATGTACAAAAGAATGAGGACATGTAGTATTTGTAGATACATATGCACATACTTAAATGATATGATAAGTTAATTGGGTTATGAGTAGTTAGATTAATATAATTTTTTAAATACACATGTACATTAGCGTGGGCCGAAAATCCGTTTTTTTTAGAATTTTGATTGGTAATAGCAAAAATATGATTCATTATGCTCTTAAAAATATCTGTGTGAAATATGACAATTTTTGGTCAATATCTTAGGCTCGCCTGAGCCCATCAAAGTTCAATATGGCCAAAAAATAAAAATTAATAAATAAGTTAAGTAACACATTTTTTTACTAAAATTGCAATAATATTCTAAAGTATTAGTCCTACATAATTAGGTATATGGATCTTTTTTGTAGAAAATCGAAGTTAGCTAAGAAACATTTTTTTTTAGTACCTGTACTTTGATGGACTTGGGCGAGCCTAGGATATTGACCAAAAACTTTCACATTTCACACAGATATTTTTTAGAGCATAATGAACCATATTTTTGCTATTACCAATCAAAATTCTAAAAAAGGGGATTTTCGGCCCACGCTTATGTACATATGTACATAGATATGTATGCACATGAGTATTAAGGTGGTCCTTAAAAATATTCAGATTTTGAGATATCCATTTATTTTATTCTACGTGCAAAATAAAGACAGCCACGAAAATTTCAAAATTTAAAAAATATATAGCGGTTGCTAACAGGGTTTGAAAATTTTTAAATCAAAATCCAATATTTCGACAAAATTTTGGCCTTGACCAGCTATAACTCAGCGAGTTTATGAATTTATATGAATAAGCTTCAATAATGTGTAAAATTTAACAGATTAAGGTAATTATTTTGCAGAATTTTTTCGATTTAAATAAATGTTAATTTTTTTGAATCTAAAAATTTAAATTTAAAATTTTGAAATTTTCTTGAATGGCTTTATTTGGTACGTAGAACAAAATAAAGGCGTACTCCATACAAAATTTAGATTTTGATATTTTAAAAGAACCACCCTAATGGGCATGTAAATTGCCTAAAAAACGAAGTTTTATTACTGGAACTTTTTGCACACCGCATTATATTTCAAGCCCTCAGGTTTACATCCTAAGCCTTGACTAGAATGAGATTTTACTAGAGATTGTAAATAAATCAGTTTCATATTTTCAAATCAAAAAGGCATGATGAAAATATTGTCGTACCGCTTTTCCGAAGCTGAGGATACTAACTCATTCACTTATTTAAAAAAAAAAAAACATACAAAAATTATAATTGAAGAACTTAAAAAACCTTTTTCTACCGATTTATTAAAAACGCAATATAATAATAAAAAATTTCAAATAATGGAAAAAATGATACATTGAAAAATTAATTCAAAATTAAACATTGGAGTCCATAGTCCTATAAGTCCTATAGCATAGTCCTGTAAGTTCATTGTATCTACAGAAACTAGTTATGCGATGTGCTTTGTCATTGTTACTGCGATTAGTGCTAATTTTTAACGTTCACACATTTGCTTGACTGATTTGTATAACAAAAAGTTTAGAATGAAGTAAAGATGCTTAACATAAGTTAAACTGTTGCCAGTCAGATGTACATATTTTTCGCCATATATGAAATAATGACATCTTATTTGAGAAAATTCTGTGTTAGCGAGGGTTAAATAACAAATTTTGTGGTTTTTTTTCGCATAATATACTTTCAAAATGCTTATTTACTTTAGTTGTGGCTCTAAAAATAGCTCCTAACAGGAGCGTATTTTGTATGTACGACCCTTTATCCATAACCCTACTTTTAGTTTAGTTAAAAAGCACAAAATGTAAACTCAAACCGAAATTAATTAACTGTACTTGCATGGATGAAATTTTGTTAGAAATGGGCGTGGTTATTGACACACTTTAGTGATGCGTTTACTTAATTTTTATTTTATTTTTATTAAACTCTAAACAGAATTGCTTTTAGGGGCGTTTGGTTAAGTAGCATTGCTGCGAATTCGTTGTTTACAAAAATGATGAATGTATTTTTAAATAATATTGAATAGCGAAAATTTGGCATTTTATATGTACATGAAAATAATTTATGTTCAAAAGGAAAAGACAAAAAACGCCGCAGAAAGTTACATTGCCGAAGTTGGCGTAGGTTAAGAAGAAATTTAATGCGGACATTTTTTTTACATACATTATTAAAATTTTTTCTTGTAACTTTTTATAAAAATGTAGTTCATACTACAACAAAAAATATAAAAAACAGAATTTCTAAACTTTGTGCAAAACTCAAGAAAATTTTTAATAAATATGCGCACAAATTTGCATTTTACTAAAATTTAATTGGCTACAAAACTACCTTTTCAAAATTTTTCAAAAAATTTGATTCGAATGTTGCAACTTTGTACGCAAATTTATTGAAATTTCCTGAGTTTTGCACAAAATTTAAAAATTTTATATTTGTTTTTTTTTTCTTTTTGTAGTACGTATAAGCTATATTTTTTATAAAATTTGCAGAAAAAAATAAAAATAAAAAATATGCTGCATACATTGTGAAAATTTCTCTGCCAATACTTCTTACCGGTAGTGTATATTTATGCGGTTAACAACTATCGCGATGAATTATCTCTTTGAATGGTGAAGGCAATCGAATTTTCTTGCAAAACTACATAAAATGTGGAACACGTGTTTTACAAAATTTTTTTTAGTCCTACGAGAATTGCATCTATTTTGAAAAAAATCTACCTGAATAAATTTCATTCACAAAAAGAGATACAACAGACAAAAAATGCCGTAAATGAGTAACTCTAAATTACGAAAACGAAATTATGGCATTAGCCACAACAATATAAGAATTGAATAAATAATGTTGACAAGCACTATATGTAGAATGAAACTACTAAAATACTACCTAGGCTTGAAATATGTACTAACTCTTGAAGCTTGTATCTTAAGCTATACTAAAAATGTAGTTTATGAATGCATAATATGTATAACATATGTATTACAAAAGCGAAGACCACCACAAGTACAAGTTAAAAATGGTTATAAGTACCTATGCAAGGAGTGTAAACAATATGAAACCAAAACCAAAACAAAAACCAAAACCAAACCACCAACCACCAGGGTAAGCAATTTTTTGTTGTTGCACATAGTATTTTACAGCTCTACGGCGCTTATTCTTTTTTAGCGTACACATAAGCCATTTTTTGTTTTCATAATTATTTTTTTTGTTTGTTTGTTTGTTTTGTAATTGGTCTTCGGTTCTTACCACACAGATTCATTAGCGAATTGGACTTGCGACCACGGAAATTAAGGCTACTTCCTTTAGCTACAGATATACGTGAGCGACCTCGATCGACGGTTGGTTCTGGAAAAAGGCCCATAATACAGGCGTTTGTTTTGGTTTGATATTTAATAAAAATTTGTATTGTATATGCGTAATGAAGTATTTAGAAAGAAAAAAACAAAACAAAAGGATAGTAAGAATATATCCTTAGAATAGTAAGGTTACATACATAAATGTTAAAAAAAAACAAATATGCAGGAGAGTAGGTGAACGAAATGATGAGAAAAAACTGTTGGTGTACTAAAATATTTTCAATTGATAGATAATTTGTTATACCTAAACCATTTCGTTAAATAAATAAAAGGCGATTGCCGTATAAGAGTTATATAAATTATTAATGCATGTATATACACTTTGCCGCCAGAAAGCTGCTTGTCGCAGCTGTTTTTTCAACATCCTCACCGGGTATAGGTATGTGTACACGCACCGTGTATGCTTATGCATGCGTGTATGTGTATTAAATGGTCTAATACTTTACATTTTTTATATATGCACATGTGCTTAATATGTACATATGTATGTATAAGTCTGTATAAAGCACTAGAAAATCCAAAATATAAACTTTAATTAATACTACCCAACACCAACCTCTTGATGCCTTATATGATCCCCTGCGCCCAATCGGAGTTGAACTTGTGCTTGGGTATTCATCAGGTGATTCTGTTTCGAAATATATAAGTAACACATATGCAGATGTGGATTAAAAAATACATACACAGATGAAGTAAAATTGCAAGTGATATGAAATACTTAAATATTTATGTAACATTATCATGCAGACGAAAAAAAAACAATTTAAATGTATATTGGGGCAGTGCGCCTAAAAGTAGATTAAGTTTAAATGAGTGAAATAGATTTACGGCCTATCACGTATTTCGTAATCAAGTTAATTTGATCGTGTGGGCATTTATGTGCAGGCCTATACAGATCTATTGTGCCCTCTACTCTTCACAATACTTCCACTAAACCTAAACTCCTAAAAAAAGCAGCAGCGCGTTCGGAGATAAAGAGTGAAAGTATTTAAACTGTGGCCAAATAGACCCTAGACTTATCTAACGTCTTCAGCGGTCGGCATCACACTCGATGAGAATGTGTAGTGGTATCTCACTTGCCGAGTCGCACAACCGACTATATTCCCAGCTTAGACAGAGGACATCTGTCTAGTCTGCAGTGTCAGTGTAAGGATACCTGTTGTATTCTTAGTTTCTCTTTTGGGAGTTTAGTTCAGATTTTGGAATCTCTTATTGCTGTACCCTCCATGTAAATTCTTTGCCTGGCACAGTCCTACTGAGCCCGGCTACTTTAGATTCCTTATTGCGTTGCTCTCCTTCCTAAGCTTAAGAGTAATCGGACCTACTCCTAAGGAGGGCTAGGCCCCTCTTGCGATACACTCCGTCGCCTCATTATCCTCTACTTCGTTTTCATCAATGACAATTGGATGTTATTTTGCCTACCAAGGGAGTAAAATTTCTCAATGCACTCAAGCACTAATAATGATCTGATTTCATATGAAAGGAGAGTATTAAGCGCTGACTGACTATCACTTAGAATTATTATCCTGTCGTTTCGATACCCTCTAAGGATCATTAGCTCAGCATACAGCTAAATGGTGTAAGCCTCCGCCTGAAAAATGCTCGGATACTACCCCATAGGAAGAGATCCTAGTACTGGGCTCGAAGATTCCTGCCCCTATTTCATCTTGAGTTTTCGAGGCGTCTGGGTGCAGGTGCAGGGCGAGCTTGAAGGAAGATAGACACCTGGCTGCTTTGCTGCTTAACTCTAAATTAAATCTGCTCTCAAAGATGATGATTCTGTCTATTCCTTCGGAAATAGCGCTAAAGGGAGTTGTTGTTGTAGCGGCACTACTAAGCCCACCTATTTCGGTTTGTTCATCAATCGTAGTCATCAAACTCAACTAACGGTAGACCCAGGAAACGTGCTGTTTCGACGGGGTCGGTACAAATGGAGAAGGGGGTGTTAGTTGAGTGGCATTGAGCTGGCATGTGAAGAGGTGGTTGGTGTCGTGCGGCGAGTCTCCACATGCCGGATATTGGGGCCGAGTCTGGACAGGTAGATATTGAGACGGCTGCAATATTCAGACCGTAACTGTGTTAGAGTAACGCGGGTCCCTCTTGGCAGTTGAAGCTCTGTGTCTGCTACAGGAGATGATTGGGCTGCAATCACGGCATTCATAGGCTAGGAGTCCTGGGCGGAGGCTCCTCCTCGAGCAAGGGTCTGTTCGGGTGCTCGCGTCTGTGACATCCCACCAGAAACTGCTTGCTAAGCATTTTGTTATGCTGTCTTACGTTAAACATTTGGGCCTCGCTGTGTAGGTGATGCTCAGGCAATATCAGAAGGCATCTTTTCGCTGTCCGGAGTGCGGCGTTCTGACAAGTCTATAGTTTCGTCCGGTGACCAAACAGACGCAGTATAGTTCAGAACCGGGAGCGACGGCCCTATCTTCTACATGTTTTTAGAGGATATAACTTTTCCTTTGCCAAATCCCTCTCTAGCAAAGCCTCAGCAAAGTTCTTTTGGCAACCTGCTCTATGGATATACATACATATGTATGAAAGACGTTCAAGTTCGAGAACCAATTCCAGCGCCGTCGTCGGACATGTGCCCAATTTAAGGCCACAAATATAGCATACTTCTTGCCGGCAAAAACGCAGGAAGACCGGAGCGTCTTTGGGTTCGATTCGAATCCGCGGTATTCCAGCTAAAGCAGTTATCACGGTTTCTTCGGATCAGATGCACATTCAATTAACTCTGGACGAAGCGCGTCCTCTTAACAAAACCCGTCAGGAATTTGAGTAATACGAACTGGGACACGTACTGCAGGAAACTACGTCTATCTCACTCTGTTATACTAGGTATGGTGGACGCCGCCGTGTAATTTTTGAGCGTATAGAAGAAGCGTACATTCATAAAGCCTTTGCGACAGGGGCCTTCATCGACATCAAAGAAGCACTTGCTAGCACAAATAATGAGACATGGGTCTGATCACGGGTCAAGTAAATCTAAAGTTGACTCTTTCTTTGATTACCAAGGTGTTGTACACTCCAGGTTCTGGCACCTAGGCCAGCTGAACTACATTACCTATGCGTTATGCGCCTTTGGGTGAGCAAATGGCCAGATTTGTATAAACTTCATGGATTTTCTCGCCAAACTCTCAATAAATGCCATCGCACATCAACCATATTCACCTGATATTGATCCAGACGACTTCGTTTGCGTTTCAAAAGTGAAATTACCACTTCGAGATACCAAAGACATAAAAGAGAATACGCGGCGCGGACAGAAGAAAAAATAAAAGTTTTGTGTTTGTTACAATAAATTTTGTTGAATAATAAATATTTTGTATTTGAATTGTGACAGAATTTAGATCTCAAACGCCTAGCGCTGCTTTGCGCTATTAAAAATATATATATATATTAAAGTACACAAAACTACCATAAAACCTACTTTTAGGCGCACCATACTTTTTTTTAATATATAATCAAATCTGTGGCATTTTGATATAACAGCTTAAGGAATTAAAAAATGCGCTTGCCTCAAAAATGTTATATATTCATGAAGCTCCTATTAGTTAAAACATAATATGGGACCTAAATGAAATATTGCTTTAAATAGAAAGTAACCTAAATGGAAATAAGTTGTTTTATCAAAATGACAATAAACGTGATAGTATTATAAATTCCATTAAAGTCTATAATTTCATCATGTTTATTGGCAGATTGTAAAGTTAGTTTAATACTTATAATAAAAAAAAATAATCATTAACCACATAAAAAATGCAAACACAAACTTGGTTAAAATCATTATGCTATTAAATGTAAAAAATAACAACTTCAAACGCAAATAAAATCAAACCTCTCAAGCATTGAAACAAAAATTTAAAAATACGCGCGCGTTTCGGACGAACAATACAAATCGTAATAAAATTTAAATTTGCTTTATAAAATAAAATAAATACTGTAAAATAAAACAAAGCTGCTTGTGAGTGCATTAGGTTGAGTTTCTTTAAGTTCATGTAGTTTATACATATGTACATATGTATATATTAAAATTACTTTTTAATGCATGATTTTTGTAATGTATGTATGCCAATGCTGGTGAGAAGCCACGTCTCCTGCATGGACGCATATTGTGCAATGCATACAAAATTTGCGAGTGGCTATAGAAAATTCAATCGATTAGCTTTTTTTTTCTTAATTATAATTAAATTTCTTAGCGATAAACAGATAGTTTCTTTTACTTATTTTTTGGTTTAGTTGATTATTTACCTTTCACAGTTAGAGAATCGTGCGAGCCTCTATATAAATCACGTCTCAGGGTGTTGGAATTGCTCAACGTACCATAGGCTACACAGAGTATGCAGCGCGAACAATGGAAGCCAATGGGCGAAAAATTAATACACAACGAAATATATATGTAAATAAATAAATAAATGTTAAGTTAACAAAATCAGAAATAAACGGCAAATAAAAGCACATTTTGATGTCGTTGCTTGCATGCCTCGCATTCTGCTGATGGGATTTCGAAATGAGCGAAAAAAAGAAAAACACTTTGGTAGCACGACACTAAGATATTTTGAAGTATCACAAAAAAAAATAATAAATAATTGCACAAATATGTATAAAAAATAAACAATAAAAAAAATATCAATAAAACTTACGCTTTAATTACAAAAAAAAAATATACATATATGGTTTATACATAACATGTTATATTTAAACTTAGGAGCTGCGAAAAAGTTGATAACTCCTTCAAACACTTAAAAATGCATTCTAGATTGTGTGAGTGCAATTTTTGCCAAGTTTCTGAAGATGCTGAAGAAAGCGTGCTTGAAATGTATACATATTTATGTATGTTTAGTGCATTTCCCAGGAAATTTGGTTAAATAAAAAGTTTTTCAATGTACCTTATTTACCAAAAGAAATTGTCCAAGAAATTAGTTTGATACACAGATTCTATTTTTGAAGCAAAATTTTTTAATTCGAATATTTTAACATCACCCTTTGTTTGTGCACATTAAGTTCGACGTATTAACTAACAAGTTCGAAAAATTCGAAAATTATACTTTGTTACGCACTAAGTATTTATATTTGTGATTTCTAAAAATTCGAAGATTAAAATTAGGACTATTTTGTATAATATGTCGGGGCTAAATGGTCAAATCTTTATTTTCCAAAACTTCGAAGACTAAAATTCAAACCCACTGAACAATTTGAAAACGTCGCACTATTTACACTCTGAATTTTTTAAGTTCGAAAAATTCGAAAAATTACACTCGCAACATTTTAGTTTTTAGAATTTTTTCGTACATACTCGAATACCTGTCATTAAATTCATTTCCAGATGGCATTTTTTTAAATGGCTTGAATTTTTTGCCATTTCAATGTCTAGTGGAAATTCGGCATAAGAAACATTATTTTTAAGTTATTTACATGCAAAAAAATCAAAGGTTGATATTCGTTATTGTTTTGCATATTATAATATCACTATGTCCCCTAATTGCAGGAAATTTGACTTAATTTTTGAGGTCCAATTAAATTTTTTGTAATACTATATACAACGATTTTTTTTGGAGTTCGAAGAATTCGAAGAAAAAATCTAATTCTGTTCATCACATTTACCATTCGAACATTGGTACTCGGGCTATTTACCACCATTACTATACTACACATTCGTTGACTCACTTATTTCATTCACACAGTTGAAAAATTCAGAATATTTAAAAGTTGGAAAATTTTTAAAATTAAACTCAGGCTCGCATTGTGCTCTAAATTGTGCAAATATATACATACACATATATATATTTTAAATGTAATTTGAGTGTGTATGTGCACGCAAAAAGCAGATTGTAAAAAGAGTACAACATTCAAGAATTACAAACAGCCAGAAGAATGTAAGGCATGTAAGATACAAAAGTTTTGAAATTGTATCGAGCAAAACAGAATACATTTACAAAACGCAACAAGCAAAATTTACAAAAGAAATGCAAGATGCAGCTCGCCAACACAACTTAGCGTAGGCTTGCTATCCATTCAACGCACCTGTCAGATTGGTACTAGAACCTTTTTTACTACGACTAGAAATACTCGATGCCTCGCTCAAATCCACGGAACCATCATCGACGTGTATGGTCTTGGGACGTGGACGCGTAATGCGCGTCTGTCGCAAACGCGGCGTTGTTGTATTGTGTGTTGTCTGCTTCATTGTTAGGTCAGTGCGATCGAGTACTTTGCCCTAAATTGATGGAAACACGAATTGGGAATGTATGTTAAAGAATATGTGTAGAAAAACTTCGTAGTAATGTATTGTACCTCTCGCTCGGCCTCCTCGATGGCCTTTTTCAGGCGATGTTGTTCTAAAATTGCTGCTCGTCGCGCCATTTGTTCTTCCTTTTTGCGCGCCTTCTCTTCTTCCTTTTCTCGCTCCAGTTCGCGTTTACGTGCCGCCTCGATTTCTTTGCGCGCCTTTGCTTCTTCTTGCTGCTGGCGGCGCTGCAATGATTGCAGCATAATTTTTTCCTTGCGGCGCTCCATTTCATCGATAGATTCCTGAAAAGAAAATATGAAGTATAAAAATCTCTAATGTTTCTTGAACCTGTGAAATTTGGTTGTTGCCCCAGAAATGATGTCAACAAATCATTTCAACTCCTTTTTCTAGCAATTTGCTTAAGTTAGCAGAAATTTGTTCTTATTCTTAAGCACAAACTTCCCACTCTTATTCATCAACTTTTATTTTTTCTCCCAACTGAACGTCAACTTACGCGATCCAAGTTGGTCACATCGGTGCCAATTACTAACGCCTGCGCCTGGCTGCTGCTGCCGCCCGCGATATTCGCATTCTGTTGGCTGCGTGTGGGTGAGGATGACAACGCCGCCGCTGCCGCTGTCGCTGCCGCACTAAATTGGTGCACTGGCGAGCGTGGCTGCGCTGACGCTTTTTGGCTATTGAGTTCTTCATGGCGTATCTGTATTGGCGCATCCGTGTATTTGTTGTATGTAGCCGTGTTAATTTCGCTCATGTTGTTGCCATTCTTAAACGCATTCAAATTACTACCAGCGTATTGCCGTCCGCTGCTGCCACTGCCGCCACCGCCGCCATGCATCGAACCGCCATTGTAGGTCGGATTGTTGTCTTCGCTAATGCTGTGCGAACGATTGAGTGGCTCCATTCTGGTGACCACCTGATGGTCGGTGCTATCCATGCTTTTCTCCTTCTTTGGCGAACGTTTCGCACGCAAGGGCGGCTTGGGACGCTTGGGTTGGTTGTCATCGAAGGATATGTAAAAGCCTTTTTCGGTTTTCGCATCACGAGGATCCTAAACGAGAGCACAATAGGGTTTAGCAGTTAATAATACTGGCACAGGCATAGGAATTTATATTTACCATTTTCGTTACCTGAAAACTATTGGCATTTACAGCGGGTCTGGACGGCGAAGGGATGCGGTACGTGAGATTACCGCTCGTTATGTGTAGCTTTTGCGCAAGTACCTCGTTGCCACCATCGTAGCTGCCATCACTACCGTGTTGTTGGTAATGCTGTTGTTGCTGTTGGTGTGCATAATCAGATATTCGCGTATTCTGCATGGATTCGATAATGTTACGCTCTAGCTCCTCAACATCGTCCTCATCGCCGATAAAACATATACTCTGCGGTGCCATCATATCGTCGGATAACTGCTGTCCACCCGACGAATTGGAGGAAGACGCCGCTGTCGTTGCCACTTGTTTCGTTGCCATTGGCATATTACTTACAGAATGTTGACGCTGCAAGCCGCCGATACCGCCGCCACCATCGCTGTTGTGTTGCATATGCTGTGGTGAGGAGCGGAAGAGATGTTGGAACTCACCACCACCGTCATTTTGATGCAATACAAAACCCTCGCGTCCACCATTATTCTGCATTTGATTGGATTTTTTCCAGGTGTAATTGCCCTCCATCGGTAAGCAGGAACGCTGCTTCTGCTGCTGCCAAGCATTCACATCCACCAATGGCGCCTGCGGTTGCTGGTACTGCTGTTGTTGCTGTTGCTGCTGCTGTTGTTCGTATACTGATTGATTCCAGGTGCGTCGTTGCGGCTGCGAAGGTTGTGGTGACATTTCATGTGGATACATGGGATTCGGTTGTGGTGAACTGGGATCACGTCCGTAATCATCATACATACTAGCGCGATTCATATATTGTGGAGGTGTTTGATTATGGTGCGGCGCATATTGTGGCGGGCCGGGTGGACCACCGTAGACGTGGTTATTGTAAGGAACCATATTATCGGCGTACACTTTTTGTGGTTGCATGTAGTGTTGTTGTTGCTGCATCATTGGTGGCATTTGTTGCTGCTGTTGCTGAGGCACATATTGACCATGTTCGTTGATGTATTGCATTGGCATTGATGGCATTTGTTGTTGGTAGGGATCACGACTGGGCGGACGTGAATTGTAGAGATTGGCATGCGGATTGAATGAGGAATGTGCAAGGTGCGGTGTTGAGCCGAAATTGTGCTGCTGCATTGGCATTTGATTGAAATTGTCGCTGAGATGCTGCTGAGAGCCGTAGGGTTGCTGGTGGGATGGGATTGAGAATAATGTGTTAGTGATATAAAATATAAGAGATGTAAAAGATATCTTTTTGCAAGTGCGCACATTAACGTTTTAAGGTTGTTAGGGTTTTTTGCGGTTTTTTTTATAAAAATTGTGAACTTGTTCTAGATTTTTTTTTAATAAATAGAGGCACATTAATAAAGCTTTATATTTTTATACAAAGAAGCGGTAAGAAAAAAAAGTTCCGTACAATATTACTCATGCAGATTTTAGTGTCGAGTTTCCACAAAAAAATTAAATGGCAAACGTTTTGAAGGTAATAAATGGTACGCATTTTTTTGCAGGTTTTGTCATTTCAACGCCTATCAGATATACGACATAATAAAAATTCAAATACATATTTTACATTGGAAAAAACATTTTCTTGACCGTTTTGAAAGTTTTTTTTTAATTGTTTAGTAGGTAGAGTGTAACGCAGTGGTTGCAAATATCATTCTCGAAAACTTAAAACTTTTTAAATTTTTGTCTACACAACAATTAACTGTTTTCAAGTGCGCAAAATTCGAAACTAAACTTTCAACTCCTTTCACCTTTCATGTCCGCAAAAATCTAACACAAATTATTTTTTCGCGTTCGAAAAAATTTAAGACCGAATTTTTATGTAATATGCTATGTATGGACGAATACTGTTTTCTCCATTCGAGTTAAATTTTTCCAATTTTTATTTATAATTAAAATTCTACTTGTTTCCTTCTTTCGAAAAATTTAAACAAGGATTGTATATTGATTTCAATGTAATATTTTAAGCGTTTTAGAAATACTCATTTCTTTAAAAAGCAGATGAATTTTTTCAAATGACATGAACATGTTCAAAAAAAATTTTATATAAACTTTACCTTTTTCTACTAACTTTTAAGACAGAACTTTTAATTTCTGTGAGTTCGAAAAAAAAATGAAAATTGATATTCGAACAATTTTTTAAATTATGCTACTTATCAATTCGAATTCAAAAAGGTGGTGTTGGGGCGACAGCTGCATTTTTCACCGTGGAAAGCATAATGCCAAAATGATGTGTTTGTTGTAATTCATACTATCATTGTGCGTATTATGCGTCAGAGTAATTTTTTACTTATATACGGTAAACACCACCTTATTAAATTTGTCTTGCTGGATGTACTAAAATTCGAAAATAAAATGTTTTCTTCTTCAGTTCAAAAGATCGAAGATTGAAATTCGAAGTTTTCCTATAATATACTGCGTGCACAAACCATTCGAATAACCTTTCTTTGCTTTCAACATACTATCTATACAGAACCGAATTATTTTCGTAAGTTTGAAAGTATTTGTTCTAGACATGTATATCGTCGGCTGAGTGGAAGATCGCCCTACTTCGGCTGCCGGTTCGAAAACGCCCTATCTCTGCGAATTGTTGAAGAACGTCGTTTCTCAGAATTTGGTTGAAGAACGCCCTATCTCAGAATTTGTTTCAATAAAGTCCTATTTAAACTGTCACTACGTACTTATTGTGCTTAAATGACCGGCTACTTGTAATCGAATGCATCTTTAAATCGCTACTAGCGATAAAACCTGCAACCTGTTGTTGACGAATAACCAACGCGTTCAGATACAAGTAACCGGTTATTTAAGCACAAGAGGCATGAAATGACTTATGCCACTTTCAAAATAAACGGCTAGTGTTGACAGCTGAGATAAGGCGGTTTTGAACCATTTGCTGATATAGGGCAATCTTACACTCTGCAGTCGAAATTTGACTGTATTTTCATTCCACTTTTCATCCCACTCATGGCTCCTAACTGTAACCGATTATGTGACCAGTGTTATATCAATAACTACCTCCCTACGGAACTCGTTGTCGTAGAATTTGATATTAATTGAAATTGAGCCAGATAATTACCCGAACGATTAGAATCGTTATTAATCATTTTCAATTTTTGCATACTTTTATGCCTATTCCTCTCATTTATTTTTAATTTTCTTCTAGATTGCTACCTGATTCAACATGTTCGCCATATGCTGTGCGTGCATCAGTTGTTGCGCTTGCAATTGTTGTGCTTGTATTTGGTTTTGTTGGACTGTTAGCTTTTGTATATCCTGTTGAATATCCTGCAAATTCATATTCATAATAGCCAGACTTTGCTGCATTAGAAAGTACAACAACAAATAAACAATACATATGTTAATACATTTAGGTGGTGTTAGTTAGTAGCAACGTTAACTTAAAACACGAAACTTAAAAAAAAAACAAAACACGAGCACTACCTGATACTTATCCAAGTCGAGCGGATCAAGATCTGGTGTACGATTTGAATCGTTACTTAATGTTTCCCATTTCAGCACATCCGACGAGGCATCCAAATCCTCGCGTGCGAGCTTTATTAAAATTTGTAAGTGTAAGTACGAGTTATGGTTAAGAAAGGTTAGTGTGGGATAGAAAAGTGAGTGCAATCATTACCTTCTCCTGGTGACGTAGCAACGCCATTTCGACACGTCGCTTGTCCTGTTCGATGCGCAAACGTTTCTCTTCGAGTTTCATGCGTATATTGGACAATTTAGAGGCATTCTCAAGCGTACGTAAATCATCATCATAGGGATCTGAAAGAGCAGATGGCGTATATTGCAATGAGTTTATAACTAAACTACATTTTGTGCTGTACGCACCCATTTTACTATTATTCCAAGCCTCTACTTTGCTCGCACCCGTACTTTGCGTTGAACGCCTGGTTAGCGTGTGGTCATAATCATTCGTGCTGCTGTCTTTGTGCTCAGCATATTGCTGCTGTTGCTGCTGCTGCTGCTGCTCTTCCAGATTGTCTTTTTCAATGTTATGCTGCCTGCGTGTCGATGGCATTGGACTGCTCACCGTGCTTACAATGCTATTCAGTTGAGTATTGGAGGCATTTATGTTGACATTATCAGTGCTAAGGTGTAATTGGGATTGAGTTTAATAAAAAATATGGTTTATAGCATTTAAAATAAACTTCAGTTTGCTACCTTGTATGCCGCTTCATTAAAAATTTCTCGGTCTCACGATCCTGCTTCTCTGAACCAGAATCGGTGTCATAGCCAAGTTGCAGCGTGCCGCGTGCATCTGCAATGGACGAGCGCACAGCTACCGCAGGTTCTGGAGCGAGGTTGTTTGTGATAATTTTAATAAGATAGTCTAACTTATTTTGAAACGAATGTTTTTTCCAGCACTTACCAACACTAACATTTGAGAGCTTGCGCTCCCGATCCCGCTCGCGTTCACGTTCACGCTCAAAACGGCCCACAGCGTTCAATTGATCTTGAGAGCCGCCGAAATTCTCAATAGTCAGTTGAGAATCTTCGCTGGAAGAATTTCTTCGCGAGCGGCGACCTGAAAAGTGAAGTGGGAAAGTGAGTGTGCAAACGTTTTTAAAACTTGGCTTGACACTTTTAAGTGTATTTACAGACATGTTAAAATCATGATTAAAAAAAAAAAACGAATCATTAGTGTGCGACTACAAAGTACGAGAAGCCATGCAATGCAAAAAAAGCGAGAGTGCCGTTGCGGTTTGCAGTAAAAAACTTTAATTAAAAAAATAATTACAAAAATGCATGCAAAAAAATTTAGTTTAGAGTGCAAGTAACAATTAATATAGCAAGTGTAGGAAAATTGTGTTTTTTCTAAAGTAACTGACGTACACATATAATAAAACTGAAAAGGCGGCAAATATTTACATATATTTTTATGAACACTTAATACTACGTTCATAAAGCTCAAATTTTGCACTTTTGCATTCTGTAGATATAGAGATGTTCTTACTTTTTACCGCTTTTTTAGCTTTACTATATGAAAAATTTATGCATATAGAGCAATGTAAATTTTTATTTGTTGTACTATTCGTGCAAATTACCTGCAAAGCTAGGACGCCGATTTTGCTCCCAATTGCTAGGTCTGCCTGCTGGTACGTATTCACCTAATTCATTGGAATGAGTTGGATTTTTAATAGAATACATATGTAAAGGTATGTATGTACATGTGGACAAGGAGTCTAAGTATGTATTGTATGTATGGCACGAGTTGGGTATGGCATGAATTTTGAATATATTTTTTAATTTTTATTTTCTGTGACTCAAATTCGAAATTTTAGAACTTCTATTTTTTTTTTTGTAACGTAAAAAAGCGAAATATTTAACAAATACTAATTAAAATTGCACAAATAAAAATGTTTTTAAAAGCTTAAAAAATATATATATTAAAAATGTTTGCTATAAAATGTAGCAAAAATTATTTTCAGATTAAAGGTTTGAAAACATTAACTCGCACATACGATTTTTTTCAAATTCTAGAAAAGCACCTACATAAGCGAGACTTTCAATATGCTTTTGATTAAAAAACCGACAAAAAAATTCACTGAAACGAAATTTTACTTAAAACCCTGAAAACTTACTTGCTATGAAATTAATTTGAATGAACTAATACAGATTTGTGGCTGTGTTTTTAATTTAATTTTTCCTTTCCACTGCCGGTTTTACAAAAGCAATTTAAGTGAAAAATTTCTGACAGTTTCCATATAAAATAAAATAATAACTTTTCACTTAAATTTGTTTCGTGAAACTGGCTATTGATTTAACTTTCTTTTAATGCTTAGATTTTTAAAAAGAATATTTTTTTTTCATTTAAATTTTAGGGACTTATTTTACTTTTTTCTTATTTGAATTAAATTTGTTTCCTTTTTTAGTTTAATTTTCTTTTGATTTTTAGATTTTATTGTTTAAAAAGATTTTTTTCTTCAATTTAATTTAATTTTTAGAAACCTTATTTTATTTATATTTTCTTTTCATTTGCTTTTCTTTTTTTTAGTTTCTATATCGTAGAATATATTTATTTTAAATTAAATACAGAAAAATTCCAATAGAATATGTTAAATATTTATTTATTAATAGTGAAAAAATTTCTTTTTATAAAACTATAGAAATCAAAGAACAATGAATTTAACTGACATCAAAGCACGAAGGTAAAAAAGAATAAGCTACAATAATCCTACATTTTCATGCTGTTTAAATTTTTGGATTGTATTGTTTTAAAAAGAAATATATATTTTTTTATTTCACTTAATTTTTAGGTACTTATATTATTTGTTGACTTTTTTTAATTAATTTGGATTTAATTTGTAGATTTTGGTTTAAACATAAAAATATTTTTTTTGGTTTTATTTAATTTTTAACCGACTTCCAAAAAAGGAAGAGGTTATCGGTTCGTCGGAAATTTTTTTTTATGCGGTAACATAAATTTTGGACCACGCCAACCGATTTCGATAATTGTTTTTGCACCGGAAAGGTAGTGTCTCAGACGTGGTCCCATCTAATAATCTGGTTTAGATCCGATCATTGGATCATAAAATATATGAGAATTGAAGTTTGAAGTTGCTAAAATTTACTTGTTAAGTACTATTTTCTAAATGTCGTTCTAGTAGTTTTGTTCCCAAGAGCGCTTTTTTCTTTTTCTTTGAACTTAACTTAATTTTATTTATTAGGTTTATTGTTTTAAAAAGAAAAAGTTATATATATATTTTAATTTTATTTAATGTTTAAAAAATTTATTGCTAAAGGGCGATCAGCATAAGACTGTGGTGAGTTTAAAGACAGTTGCCAGGATTGCCCTGTAATTTTTTTTTACAAATGTCCGTCATCCCTCGAAAAGTTTGTATAATAAAAGGAATTAAAAGGTAATAATGAGGGTATTCATTTAAACCGGAAAAATTTCTCAAAATTTTAAAAGTATCAACGCTTTGAGTGAACTGCGCACAGTTTTAATGAAAAATAAAACAAAAAGAATTTAAATGAATATATTTTTATATTGCTTTTGAACAATTTTTGGTTGCAAAATTTATTTTGTAATAATAATAATAATAATAATAGATTGGCGCTTACACATATGTTAGTGTTTGGCCGAGCTTCTCCTCCGATTTGTGGCGTGCGCCTTGATGTTGTCACACAAAGCGGAGGGACCTACAGTTTTACGCCGACTCCGAACGGCGATTGTATTTTTATGAGAAGCTGTTTTTCATGGCAGAAATACACTCGGAGGTTTGCCATTGCCTGCCGAGGGACGACCGCTGTTAAGAAAAAACCTTTTTTCTATATTTTTGCGATGTTGCTTTGACCAGGGTTTGAACTCAGGTGCTGCGGAGTGGAAGCGCGCACTGCTTACCACGACACTTTGTATATACTTTAAATATTTTGAGAGCAATTTTTGAATTTTCGATTTACAAAATCTCAATTTCATGCATATAAAAAAGTTTGTCTTCATGCGTGATATGGAAGAAAATACGCAACACTATCGGCACAAAAAAAAAAAATCTAAAAAATCAACGGCAATTTTTAGCGGCTTGAAATCTGCTTTTTATTATACTGAAATTTAATGGGCTACAACTGCTTTAAAATTTTTCTAAGAAATCGAATTGAATAGTTTAAAATTTTGACGAAAATTTCTTGAGTTCATATGAAATTAAAAAAAATATTATGGTTTTTGCTGCTGAATTAGTTAAAAATATTTTCTATAAAAAATAAGACAAATTTGGTATATCTAAATGGATAATCTAAATATATAAATTCTTCAAACCAGCAGGGTATACTTATTTTTGACACTCAATGTACATTTAATTTTGAAAAATATATTCTCTAGGTTTACGCCGCATCCAAACGGTAGATGTTTTTTTTATCAGGAGCCGTTTCATGACATTACACTCGGCGGTTGCCATTGGCTGCCATTTAAACTTTATCGGACCAGGGACTGAGCCTGTGTGCTATTGGGTGTTAGTGCCCATATCTAACCACTCGGTCACGACGGGAAAAATCTTTCAAAATAACGGCAGGAATATTATATCCCATCTCCGTCATTAAAATGTCTGTTATATGTTATCTAGTGGAAATGCGGCATTAGTATCCAAATAAGAAAAATTGTATGTAGTCGAAAATACACATTTGGCATTTTCTTCGATAAATCCATCAGATTACGGCTTTTGTGAAACTCAAGTAGGCATTAGTAAAATCAGGTATAAAAATTCTAAAGTTAACATTTCATTGGAAACTACATGTAATATTTTACTAAAAAGCAACTGAATGTAAATATTTTAGCGTTAGAATAACAGTGATTTTAAAAAGCCATTCATAAAAGACTAATTGAATTGAAGAAAAGTAAATAGTTAGAAAAGCAGAATTTTTGACAGTCTAGCTTAGCTACAAAAGTAAGCAATACAATAATTAAAAAAAAATCATTTACAAAAATCTCTCAACTGCACACACACACACATACATATGTATGTACATTCATCTTCATGCATGCACGCATGTATGCCATCCAACAAATTAGTTTCATACATACGAGTATATTTACAAACCTCTTTCATCAGCCTTTGTCTCGATATTTGATTTTTCTTTCGATTGACGTAAACGTGCGGGAACCAATGGCTCCTGTTGCTGTTGGTGCTGTTGTTGCTGTGAGTGCAACGACGATAGGGTTGTGACGCCACGTGACTTATGAACAACAAAAGCTACGCAATGCATTTGAATAAAAAAAATGTGAAAAACGGGAGGAAAAAATTAAAGCGAAAATTTAAATGAAAAATATCGGGCACTAGCGTCAAAAAACGTAAGCGAAATTTTTTTAAACGCAGAAATTCATTTAGATGCTTTGAGAGCATTTCTGCATCAAAGAGAAAGTTATGAAAATAAGTTCGTTCACATTTTTTTCCGGCTAGGGTTCGATATGTTTTTCGGGTAACATAAAAAAGCATTTATGAGGTAATTTAATAAGTGATTAGAGCGCTGTTCATTGGGTAAAAATAAAATTAAATATTAACATATATGTTTATAAATAAATAAGCTTAAATAACGAAATGAATAAACTTAAAAAACATTAGATTAAATTTTGAAAAATGAAGTGCAAACTATTTTACGGCTTACGGCTAACAAATTTGCAAAAAATATATCTGTTTTAATATTTGCTTCGTTTTCAGTTTTTACCTTCGTTCTCTGAATTTCTCACCCCCGCATTTTGCATTTGTTCACTTCTTGGCGAAAAATTATTGCCGTACACTACATTTGTTGTGGCCGTATAAGAAACTAAAAAGTAAAAAAGGAAAAAACAGTGAACGAAAAAGTTTTAAATTATATTAAGGTAAATTAACCTAAGCCACCTTTACAGAGACTTGGATTACGAAACATGTGGATTTGAATTGGTTAAAAATTGTGTTTTCTTTATTTTCATAGCAGCAGGGATCAACTTGAGTGCTTTGGCTTTTGGTGTGCGAACAAAAATTGCTGTGAGTTTTAGTTAGACAATCACAAATAATTCGAGCAGTTTAGGTTTTTTACAGATATCGTAGAGAAGAGTGAAGATACCGAAAGAGTAGGGAGAGTGGGGATATTTACCAATAAAGTGTAGAAACACTTAATTTTGGCAGTTTTCTGCGAATGTTTAGGCGCAGTTTTCATTTTTTTAATGGTACTTGAATCAGAATTCCGTTGGTGGTGTAAATTTCGTTTTAATATGTGTTCAAGGAATTCCTAGAGTGTAATTTTCAGGATTTTTTAAAAAGTATTCTAAGTATCCTTTTATACAAAATTGGGGTTGAAAATTGGAAACGTTCTTTGGGAGAATTTTTGAATTAGAATGTGGCGGCTCGCATCAAGGTGTTGTTGTTTTCCAAATAAATAAATAAATGTTTAAGAAAACCATAGCAAAAGAAATAAGTAAATAAAAAAATGTATTTAAAAAATATTAAATAAGCAGTAAACAAAGTATATCGTATATGCTATAGAAACTTTGAAAAAAGCATACGAAGTTGTTAAAAGCAACAAATAGAAAATTCCATGATAAAAATATAGTAAGGTAGAACCGCTGAGTCACTTTTAAAATTCTTGACGTTTCCAAACAATTTAATTTTTAAATTTACTCACAAACTCACACACACATTTTCATTTTCAATCTCAAGCAACAACAATTTCGAACAATTTCAATTTTTTATTTTCACTTTTATATGATTTTAAAATGTTGGCAAACTTCAAAAAAAAATCATGGCCGACAAATTGAGAGAACGGTTCTACCTTGCTATGTTTTTATCATGGAAAATTCTTTCAATTTTAAAATAATGCCGCATTTTCACTAGGCATTATTGACAAAATTAAGCATTAAAATATTTTTGTGTCCAAATAAGTCCCTTAAGTCCTGCTTTCACTATGCCAAATTTAATGGCTATTGTAGTCAAACAAGAGCAATCACATTCAGCCGTATCGCCAATTCCATGTGAATAAATAGTTCCCATAAATTAGCAAGCAAAATACAACAAATTGGGAAAAAATTATTTTGTTTTGCTTTATCACTTTTGGAAATATATGTTCACATGGAATTTGCGATAAGGCCGATTGTGAAATGATATTAAAAAACATTAACATTAGCTCAGAACAGCTGTCAGCTTTTGGACCATAATATTATCGGTAACGGCGTGGATCAAATTGAAAAAGGCCGTAAAAATATGACATAATGAAAACCACCCTTCAGTGTGTTTCCACGTGCCATTTTTCAATTGACAAATTTTTAATCTTCTTTTTATTTTATGTCATTCAACGCCGAGTGGAAATTCGACACAAGAAGAAAATT
Source organism: Rhagoletis zephyria (assembly GCF_001687245.7). NCBI lineage: Eukaryota > Metazoa > Arthropoda > Insecta > Diptera > Tephritidae > Rhagoletis > Rhagoletis zephyria. The sequence goes on along the minus strand of NW_016157319.1, from coordinate 136,811 downwards.
TTAAACTAAAATTAGTATTCTTTTAGGCAAAACTAGGGGTACCTCGTTCTATGAAGTATTGGAAGGAAGATATTTTAGACGCTTCACATAAAATTTCTATTCTGTTTGCAAAGAAAGTTAAGTAATAAAGTTTGTCAAAAAAACTTTAATGTATGGATTTAAAATTGTATTTATTTTAATTTTTGAAATAACAAAATTAAAGAAAAAAATATTTTCAGAAGCAGAAATTTCATTTGAAAAAATTCAAATTTAATTGTAAAATAGTTGGGTGATTTCCGTTAACAAGGAATTACGAAACTTAAAACGAAACTTAAGTCAGAGTTTATAGACACATATTAAAAAATCAGAAGTTAACTTTGGTAAAAATTTTAAAAAAATTTTGGATTTTTTCTAATAAAAATTGTTAATTTATCTTAAGATTTGTTTAAAAAACTATGATAAAGAATCAAGTTGTTTTGAAATTTTTTTAAATTTTATATTGTTAATTTCCATGTGAAAATATAAAAAAAATTCAATATATTTTTATTTTTTAATCGACTTCAAAAAAGGAGGATTTTATTAATGCTCGTCGGAATGTTTTTTTATCATTGTTAGGTTTTCTGCTAACTATTGAATATTTTTAAAATTTCAAAACAAAAGATGTTAAAGGTCTTTTTCAAATATTGCAGTAAAAAAATATTAAACATGGGGTATGATGCCGGATTTCCACTGGACTTCAAATGACAAAAATTCTATTGATAAATTTTGAGTATTAAATAATATTCGTGTTATTTCGTTAAAAATATTAGTAACTTAATCAATTTGCACTGAAATGACAAACGAATCATATAAAAATGAAATTTTGAAATGAACTTAATGACATTTTTTTTTAACTAGTTTTGAGTGTCTCACTTTGTTATTCACTGTCTAGTGGAAATCCGACATTAAGCTGGATTTCTACTGGACACTGAATAAAAAAAATTTTAATTGCAAAGTTAGGCATTAAACAAAACTTTGCCATTTCAATGGAAAACCAGCATAACTTTTTTTTAAGGGAACATATTATTTGTCACTTTAATGCCGAGTGGAAATTTCGCAGTATGAAAATTAATTTCGAATATTAAACAAAACAAAAATTTAATAGAAAGTAACAATGAAAATAAGAATAAAATTAAAAAAGAACTTAACGTCTTACTAAACTTAAATAAAAAAGGAACAAAAATATCGAGAAAAAATATAAAAATACGTGCGATGTGTTCGTAGGAAACTAAACTACTTATTTCTGTTTAACACTTAAGTTAGTTACTTATAAAAAATATATTTTCAGTATACCAGAAATACAACAACTAATCGCTACACAGAAAATGGAAACAATTTTAGACGAAATTTGATTTGTGCGGGAACAAATTTTAAAAACAAACAGTAACTTCTGATAAATGAATTAAGTAAAAAATATAAAAATATCAGTCTATTAGCCGCTGCAGAAAAAATTGTCTTGTTCTTTGGAAGATTGCGCTATTTATGATTCTATAAAAAAAATCATTGAATCAAGAACATTGACAATCGAACATAATGGTTTACCTATTGCGTGCTTGAGAAACTAAAGCTCTTCTATTTGCCTTTTGTCAAATGTCACTGTAATCCAAACTTGTATTTGTTTAAAGGTTTACCATTTCAAAATGTGGAACGTGTTACGACCGAACAAAGCTTAACAGTTCTTAACTTATTTTATAAAATGAGAAAATTTTCACTGATAAGGTCCCTTTAACGATTGGCGATTTGGGATAATGAGCAGCACAAGTGACCGCTGAGAGACATTGTGTCAGCAAAAACTGACTGTTTGTTGTGCATTGTGAGTCGGCAGAGTCTTCGGGAACAACGAAAGAACCGTCGTAACCGTCAATTACACTGGTCTACAAGGGTTTTGCGAATAAGACGGGACCTGGTGTTTCCGAACGGATTTTTCGTGCTGAACACGAATCTGGGGTCCAAAACTTCCCATCACGTCACGTTTTCGAGAAAAAAGGGGTTGAAACCCCTAAAAACAGCGTTTTTGGCCATTTTTGAAAAATTGTAGAGCTGAACCCTGACGTGCTACAAACTTTGTATATGTCAGAAATTAAAGGCTAAATCGTGCCCTTTCGAATGAGCCCTATGCCGAATTAATCGCATGCACCCTTAGATCAGGGGGTGTATTTGTGTCTAGGAGTCCAATTTTTATATCCACCATATTCGACCCGTCATCTTAAATTTTTAAAATCTAACTGCAGATTCGTAATCAGCGACTTTTAATATAGTTAAAACCTTGGCATTATTAATTTTCTATGATCGTTTAAGATTAAATTCTTTCTGTGATCAATTTTTCCTGCACCCCTAAACACAAATACACCCCCTGCTTTAAGGGTGCACGCGATCAATTCGGCATAGGGCTCATTCGAAAGGGCACGGTTTAGCCTTTAATTTCTGATATATGCAAAATTTGTACCACGTCAGGGTTCAGCTCTATAATTTTTCGAAAATGGCCAAAAACGCTGTTTTTAGGGGTTTCAACCCCTTTTTTCTCGAAAACGTGACGTGATGGGACATTTTTGACCCCGGATTCGTGTTCAGCACGAAAAATCCGTTCAGAAACACCAGGTCCCGTCTTATTCGCAGAAAAAAAGTTGAAATTTGTAGACCAGTGTTATCAGCGCCATGTCGTCTTGATCAATAACTTTTTTGAGCTTAAAACTGGAGACTTTGATTTGGATGAAGTATGGTTTCGACAAGGGGTTACGAACTACAAAACGAGGCCTGTTATGGCTGTATTGTGCGTAAAATTCCAAAGCCGCATACCTTCGAGGTCCCACGATGTGGCTGGACCCATTTCCTTTTTGTGGGGCTATGTAACGGACCGAACAATCCCCACACCCATGGACCATTTGAAGAACGAGAAATTAAATTTCGTATATTTTAGGAAACCATTCATAGTATTTGTATATTTAATGAAAACTAAACCTGAACATGCATATCGAAAAACATTTATTTTCGATACCTATATTATGCAATTCAAGAAAAGTATTAACCAATAAATGGAGAATTTTAAGATGGACGTATTTTTAATAAAGACAACAAGAGTGTATTCAAGCATAAAAGAGCTTTTTTATTTAGTTTTTTTTTTTATTTGTGTGAAAATTCAAAAATCGGCAAAGCCCAACATTATTTTTTCTTTCAAGGCTCAGCTATGTAGTTCACTCTTATACTCTCTTATCACTCATACGTAAATTGGTTAATAGAGTGCAAATGCGGGCCAGCAGGTGCTGTTTAGCAAAGCAGTTAGTGAGTTAAACAAAAAGGTGCGCTGCTAAAAGACAGTGTGGCACTCCGGAATATAACTGCAGTAAGGCGGCTTGCTATAAAGCGCGTGAAATAAGAAATACACAATGCCTTTTCAATTGCACATTCAAAACGAAAGTGAAAATGAAAGCCGCGTAGTGACCATGACCACTACGTGATTCCCTGCACATGTGAAAGCTTTCGTTAATGATAAATATTATGAAGCAAAATATAATTCAATGAATCGGAAAATGCATGAAAAAAAATGATTTGAACTTCGGCACAAAAGCATACAGACAAAAATTAGAAACGCAACTGTAAACATCAAAAAATCGGTGTGCTGAATTTAAAAAAAAAATACGCAAGGAAGAATGAATGAATGCACGCACAAATGAACGAAAACATGCACTAATTAAGGACTGCAACGCAGTTTGAAACAATTGCAACAATAATTAACAAATTATATGTATATGTATGTAGTATATCGTATATCGTAAATGTAGTATGTTTGTAACACAGAACAATGCTAAACAAATATATTAACTGAATTTTGTTTTTGTATATATATATTTTTTTTTGGTTTTTGGTAAAGACCTTGAAATGGAGGTCGATTTGTTGGCGAGCCATAAATCGAGTCTGAATCGCTTCTCAGATCAGGAATTGGTATAACTGGCTGCGTTGTGAGACCCCTGCGATGACATATTCCATGAGCATTAACGCCAAAGTTACGTTTACTGATGACCTCTTTAATAATTTGTGGCACACAGTATACACATTACACATATACAAGATAGAGAGAGAGAAGGTATAAGTGTGTGTTTGCTTGTTTAAAATTCGGTTTAAAGAACTTTTTCTAAATGCTTCTTGGTTCACATTTTAAGGTAAATGTACTTAAATAATCTTATCTCATTTAGAATGTGGGCGATTTACGGTTGGTGGTATGCACGATAAACGAAAATTGTATATCTTAAATGGGGAATAAAGGGAATGTGGCAGTATCTACAAGTTGAAAGCAAAGTTATCAAATAGAGACTATTTTTTATCGGGTAAATTATTTGTATTTGATAAACTCGTAAATAACTTTCGAGTCGTAATGATAAGGTGACTTGAGAAGACACAAAAACAACAAAAAAAGAGATAATAAATAAAAAAAAGTAAAAATACTTGCGCGCAGAGCGAATGGCATTCATGATGAGTGTTAATGAAGCGCAAGGAGCAAACCAGTCCTAACTATTTAAGTGTGAAATTTATCACATTGTAATTAGCATTTTTTTTTTTTGATGTTTCTAAATTACGATATGCACTCGGGCGCTATGAGTGAATGGCGGCAAACAATTAAAGAAGAACAAAACAAATATATTTTTCTTTTTTTCATTCAGCAAACTAAACACAAAACAGCTGTTGCTGTCATTATAATATTTCCAAGTGCTAATGTATTGTATGTACAAATACTCTTATAGAATAAAAAAAAACGAAGCAAAAAACTTCCAAAGAATTTATTTTACATTATTTTAATGCGGTTTGCTTTGCTTCCAACATTTGTAGGCGCTCATGAGCAGATGTGCAAACAAAATACGAGAGAGGATATGCGCTAATTATAGTACGTACATGTAGCCTCATTTAGTTGAAAATTCAATTTACCTGGTGCATCCATGCCTGGATAACAAACACATTTCGCCGGATGTATTTCGAATAGAAGAAATAAATCGGACAATAATACCACCAAATTTAGCTTCATTGAACTGCAATGAAAACATGAAAAATTAGTATTTGTGAGTTACAGGCGCACGCGTTGTAAATCTTTTGTGGCTTTTTGCACTCACTTTCGCATGTAGGTGACATCTTCAGGATTCATATGGAACACATTATATGGCAAATGGTTTTGACAAAAATTGCTGACTAAAGACACATTGTGTATGGAATCCTCAACGGCTGGCAAATAATTAATACGTACAAGTGTCCATGGTAGCGCTTTTGGACAATAATACGATACAAATAGAGCTAAACAAACGCCATCACATAAACTTTGATAATCATGCACTGACGGAATGTTGGGCACTTGCAGCCGTACACCCTGTAAGTACAAATTATGGATATATACATATATACACACATAATATATTTTTGCTATTTTTAGTCATATTTTTGCAGTGGCCTACATTTTCGTCTGTTGCGCCCAATTCTACCTCTCTGGCGATGCGTTTCTTCAGCGAAGAACACGCATGTGAAATCCACAGCAGCAACAGCTGATCAAATGGTTGATCATGTGGTAGAGTTTGTTGGCCATTATTAGCCGTAATTCTGCAAGAGTTAAAAAATTATAGAAAGTTAGTATTTATATACATACATATGCATTAATGAATGAATTGCGGGTGGGCAACTTACCTTCCAATGGCTCTTGCTATGCGATCGCCTGAAGTTATTTCTTTTGCATACAAAGTCATTAGTGATTGAATCACGGACATGTGGGCGTTCTGATAGATAAATAAAATTTAATTTTAAATTCTGCTTAATGGATGTTGTTAAGTACAATACGTTTGCAAATTTGTATTGGCCTTTATTGTAAATCTATCGTAGTTTGGATTTTCGTCCAATTTACGAAAATTATATCAATGAATCCGATAGCCAAAAGCGTAGGAAAAATTGGAATTCTAAGAATAGGTTTTTTTCGTACATTTACCGAAAATCGGACTATGATGTACATACATATTCAATAAAAGTCCCGAAAAAGTCTCCTAAAGTAAAAATACATACAATAGAAAATTATTACTTACTATCCTCAAAGGATTTGTTTGTATCAACACCGTTTCGGTTAATGGCATCTCTGGTGACTCAGCAGCTGGCACACCCTTACGTGACAATGTCTGCAATATGGACCAATGATTCAGACTTTGATAGTTCGGATCCGAGTATATATTGGATAATGTTTGGCAGTAAAGCGTTGCATTTCCCATTTCCACAACAATCTGCGGCTTTAAGCGTTCCTGATTATCATGATCAGTATAGAAGGGTTCACGCAAATTGTCGGGAACATTATTGTTGAACGCTTTTGCGAGAAGCCACTTCACGGAAGCACGTTGATGTGCCTATGAAAGAAATAAAAGATTAAAAATAAGTTCAAATAGGATTTGCTTTTAATATTTTCTTCTTTAATTTATATATGTATCCAGGCAGACATTGTACATGAACTTTTCACTCTTGTAATCATTATACATGGTAGGTACCTACGTATGTTTTTTATACTTAACGCACTCACGCTCCACACCCTACAACCCCAACTGCACACAACTACTTTATTCGATTTCTTTGCCAGCGCTACTGTTGACATAATCCACAGCATAGACGACAACGTCGACCGGCAATAATAACTACGAACAAAAACAACAGTGGAATGTTTGTGCACAACTCTGTGGTAGTGGTACTGTGTGGTAGCAGAGTTTTGGCATGCCAAAGCTTTGCTCATTTTTTGGGTGTAACCAAATTGACTGATGGCTATCAGAGTTGAAGGCGAAACAAAACGTACGATAGTGAAGATACTACTTATTACGCTTTTCTTTTAATAACATTTTAAGCTTTCAATTTCATTAATGTGCATATGCAAATTTTCAGCATTTACACAAGTATTGACTCACCTACTTTTTTGTAATTTCGCTATGTAAGCCAATTTGATTTGTAACCGAATTGGAAACAGGGCATATTTTTGTTTTTAGTGTATTTGCTAAAATGACAACATTCTGTTTTTTTTTTTTTTGAATTGCAAATTAAAGATACTTAATTTGCGCTGAAGAACATACAAAAAAAAAACAATAACAAAAGGTGGAAAAAATTAATATAAACTGGTCGTTGGCACATTTATGAGTAGGTGGAATACCAAACCAGGTGCTTGGCTCATAACGCTCACGGCAAAGCGCACAACTTACAAAGTTCGTAGGTAGGTGGACAGAGAATTAACCCGACAAAAGCACACACATAAATTTAGTGTATATGCATATACATATGCACATAGCCGCATATGTATCTATATACAAACATATGTATAGTTTAGCTATAAATTAGGTGAGCTCAATGTGACTGACACCATCAATTGTTGGTCTTTACGCTTTCAATTTCCTAATTGTTTTAAGATTTTCTTAAATGCATCTAATAGCTGCTGCGGGCAGCCAGGCCAGCACACAAGTTGCAGCAATTAAAACTGTAACTTGTAAAACTGCTACCTACAATGTTTGCGTGCATACAAGTGCGAGCATGGTGTGCATGAGTACATATATGTACCATTCAGTGAGCTTCCACTTGTAACTTCACAGCACAGCACAAGCACAGCCCAGCCGAAAGCGAAAAATGCTGTTTGACATTTGATGATATCATATTTTTTTGCTTTTATGCTGCGGCGTTGAAATTCGTAGGTAAACAAGTGCCAACGACTAAGCTGCTTAGCAAGAATATACATATACTTGCTATGCACAATCATACACATGTACATACGGAAGATCTTCCGAATATTTAAAGATTTATGCTGCAATGCTGATTTGAATTGTGTCGCTTAAAAATAGACAAATAAATATGCATACATACCTGTCTAGTTTCTTGCTGGCCAGCATCCATCATTCAATTATATCCAGATCACACTGTTTAAGTGTTTTCCAATTGACCAGCCGCAGCTCGTTTAGAAACCAATGTGTGGTAGTCGTTGTCGTCTTGATCCTGGTAAAGGCCGTGGTCTCATCGACGCCGCAATGTCGTCTTTCGCTCAACCACGAGCACGGTGTAATCCACTAGCAGACAACAGCAATCAATCCTTCGACTCATGCAACGAAAAGAAAGCAGAAAAGCCTTCCTAAACGAAACTTTCTTTCACACCAATCATAGACACACAAAATTTCAACAACAAATTCCACATTTATGTACTAGCGTAAGTTAATGCAGTTTGGAAAGGTGCTACGCCTGCTTAAAACTTGTGAATCACTCTCTGGTGATTTAGTGCTAGCTAGCTAGCGTATTAGCCCACCGGCGTGGGGGTTTGCCACCGAAGATTAAACGCACCAGTGCATCAGCTGTTGCGACTTATCGATATTTAGCCACATAGCACGCACTTCTTCAACGCATTAATGTAAAATTCAATTAATTATATAAACAATTATCAATTTGTTTGGCTTTTCTTTCACTTCGTGTAGGATATTTGGATAAATACAAAGATTATCTCATTATTAATTTCTTCGCTCAAAATTTTCTTCAATTCACACAAAAACGAAAAAAAAACACAGCACCTGTTCTCTCGTTCACACGCACACGAGCTAATTGCGAGTGCAAGCTATGGCGTTTTCTTTCTCGCACATGCATTTAATACGCGAGGCACGACCCTAAACGAAAATGGGAGTCGCGTAGTGAAATTTTTTCGGCCGCTCGAGAAGTTGAATATTTCCTTTTGAAAATTGCAATTTCACTTGGATAACCAATTGATTTAAAATCGCTTGCTAATTAGTACTAAATCACCATTACTCACAATAAATATTGCAAAAAAAAATTTTCTAATTTTCTTCTATCTTCCTCAGCTCAGAAACGCGAACGAAATCAAGTTAATGGAGGTGGAAGAATATCGACGAAACAAATGATATATCGATGATATGTGCTTTCTAAGCAAACTATCGATGTTATCAGACTATCGATAGTATCGGATACGACAGTACATGTAACATACGGCATATAAATCCCGTGACTTCGCTGTCTATTTTTAAATATGATCAAAATCATGCGAACACGAATCGAAAAAGGAAGATCTTGGGAAATGGGGAAATTCTTGACTTAAAATTTTCTCAGTACAGAAAACGACCCAGTAGTAAAAATGCAAAATTTATCTGCGTGTGGCCTTGAAATTTGATATTTACTTTTATTAAAAAAAGTTAATTGAATCAAGAAACGGTAATTATCTAGTTGGGCTTTCAACGCCCAAAATTTTTTGTTAATAACTTTTGATCGGGTAAAAAACGTTTATTTCCACTTTCGGGATCTTGTTATCGGGGACCAGGCGCGTCTAATGGTACCCCCTTTCCAAAATTTTGACCAATTTGGGGGGTTGAAAGCCCACCTAGATAATTACGGATTGTCACCCTCACTTCCGTCTCCTAACTGTATTGACATAAAAAGAAGTCGAAGTATTTCTGCGCAGAACTTCTTTCTGAATAGGCGGCCTTCGGCCGCACTTAGGGATTATAACCCTCACAAAGTAGAATTCTCTTACTGTGTTGCGAAGAAAAGGCGCTGAACACCTTTTGCAGAGAACACCTTTCTGCGTAGGTTAATAACTTTTGTTCGGGTAAAAAATGTTAATTTCCGCTTTCGATTTTTTGTTCTTGGGGTCCAGGCGCGTCTAATGGTATCCCCTATCCAAAATTTTGATCAATTTTGGGGGTTGAAAGCCCACCTGGATAATTACCCAAGAAACTTAAGGATGAAAAAATTCTACTGAAATGTTTCTTTATGAAACATTGTTCCATTTTATATTTTAGGCATAAGACCTTATATACGTATAATTTTGGCCTACCATATCGATATAACGATAGTGTTCATCAGTGCTATCGATAGTTTTCTATTTCTAACAACTCCAAGTGAAAGAAAACGTCAATTGCGATGCTGCCATATGTGTGGGAAAGTACAAAGTAGTAAATTTGACTGAAGTGACAGCAGGCAAAGCTGGTAAGTTTGTTGTCGATTTACGTGCTCAGTTGCAACCATGGTGATTAGTTATGACAGCAAATCGGAAGTCGACAAAATTTGTTAGGAAATGTAATTGTGGAAAGGAGGATGCGGAACTCAATTTAAATTGCATAAATACGATACGAGTTGAGATTAGACAGACGCATAAAGATATAGGAGATTAACTGATGCTATAAGAATAGTCGCAATAAAGTTATCGAACCCACCGCTTCCAATTGGACCGTTGCTTTACTAACGGGCCAGGCGATATTGAAAGGCGGAATTGTGTGAAGAGTTCATCCGTTTTTGGCACAGCAGCAATGAAAAATTTTAAGCTTCAACTTTTATTTTACTGCCACGGCCATATGTAGGTATGAATAAATATTTTCAGCCTCAAACCCACTTTAATTGTATATTTTTGCCTTTCTTACTGCACATTCTTAATAAAGTAAACGTACACCTTGTTTATTATTAATATTTTTATTTTTAAATTAAGTTTATTTTACAATATCAATATATTTTACAAATATTGAATAGAAAACACTAGATATTGCGAAGTACGAACCACAAGCTATGCGAATTTTTATTCGTTTTTTTTTTTATTTTTTTCAGCAAAAGTGCAGTGTCGTACAAGCACAATTATTAGCTTACAACTATAAAATTGAGGGCAACTTACGCCTGCCTGCTTATAAGGGTACGCAAGGTCTACTTTTTTTTTAAGGGGACATAAAATAAATTACATAAACTGAAATAAAATAAAGAGTATTAAAAAAATTAGGAATGAAAATCAAACAATATAAAAAAATAAACGCTTTTAGAATTTTTCATTTTGTTTTCTTTTATAGCGTCGCACCTTACATCCATATGTGACAGGGAAAGTTAAATCGGACCTACGGCTCGAAAATAAGTGAATTTGTTTGTTCTTTTTCCGATATGTATTCATCTGTGAAGTGAAATTGTGAAAAACCCAGGAACTGAAAATAATCGTTATTATTAAGGATTTTTATTTTAAAATCATTGCGAAATAGTTATTTTTTGATTTTTATTTTTTGGATCATTTTTAATCGTTATTTTACTATTTTTGTTTAATAAAAATAAGCGCATTCCATTGATATTTTATGATTTTTATTTTTTCGATCAGATTATTCATTTTTAGATCATGAAAAATTTAAATCGGCTATAAAAGCGTAGTCTCCATCATAACGGTTAAAAATGGTAAAAGAAAACGCTAAAAATACCGAAAAAGGATTGTTTCGTATCCAAACAATTTACATCGCAAAAATAATCGAAGTAATAAAAATCACAAAATTACGATTTAATTATGATTTTTATTATAAAAATCATAACGGTAACGATCACTGGAAAAAATGCAGCTACAAAGCGCGTAGCATTTAAAAAAATTTGCTAAAAAAAAGTAAAAATCGATTTTTTCGGATATAGATTTTTTTTTAAATATTCAAAATGTTTTCCAACGCAAAAATTTTTATTTTTTTTAAATACACATTGTTTGTGCTTTAACCAAAACCATATAAGTCAAAGTTTCAAACTTTATACAAAGTTTAGAAAAATTCAAAAAAAAAATCATTAAAAATGTTTAACTTTTTAATCTGAATCTTAAGAACATTTTTGTTTTTGTAATTTTATAGCCCATAAAATTCTAGTTTCAAGCGAGAAAAATCGCGTAGATTTTTTTTTTTTGCTGACGGATTCTTGTACATTTTCGCGTTTTTACGAATTGCACTGGTTATATAAAAAAAATAGCAAAAGCTTTATTATACTAAAATTGTTTGGGTTATAAAATTACATTCCCAAAAATATTCCTAATATTCAGATTAAAAAGTTCAAAATTTTGATGAACATTTTTGGAATTTCTCTAAACTATATTAGTAATCAGATTAAGGACTTCGAAAATTTGATGTAAATTTATTTTTTTTAAGCTTTGTGCAAAGTGTGCCACTTTTTATATGATTTTGCTTAAAGCAAGAAGAACATTTTTATGAAAAAAAAAACAAAAAAATTTAACTTTAAAAACATTTTGAATATGTATTTGAAAAAACTAACATGCTTAAGTCACTTTATATGGAAATACGGAAATTTTTTGCAACTTGCGTTAAAAAAAATCATATGTATATATATAAAATTTTATGTAAACATTGCTTAACCTGATCATCAGAAAGGCGTTAACTGCTTAATAATAATGTAACAATTTTTGAGAAAATAAAATTTTCACCACAATTTTCTAGATTATTTTTTTGCTTGTGGTGTGCCAATTAAGAATTTGCAAATTTTGTTTATTTTTATTTATTTTTTCTTATATGCATGCAAGTTAGTTACTATCATTGTCTAATAATCGGTTTTGTTTTTCTTCATACTTTTTAACTCATTTTTATTTATTTAAAAAGAAGAAACATCTTGCTAAATGTCGGCTAATCTTTAATGCTAAGCTATTGTATGTAAGTGTGTATGTGAATGCTAGATATGCTTAGGTATTTTGTTTTTGAATGTGTACAATCCGCCTAACAATTATGAGTTGTTATAATTTTTGCTTATGTTGTATTGATTTTTTTCTTTGCTGTGAAAGTTGAGGGAAAATTCGTATACAAATTCTGCTAAATTCATTAACTATCTACATCGTTTTGTTATAAGAGTTATATAATTTAATTATAAATGGTTAAACTTTATTTTATTGATGGTTGCATTATTTTTTGAGATGATTTTATATTTTATTTAGAAATGTTTGATATGAGTTGCTGTTGATATTTACAATTGCATATGTGTGTTCTTTTCTTATTTATTAATGTCTTATATTTTTTTTCCAGTTCATAAGTTTATATACAAAAACTGTTTAATATAAATACTAATTGAATGCTTTTTATACTATATATGTATGTGTATGTGTATTATTTTGCTCTTCCTAGTGTATTTCTCTGTTAAGTAATGTATTGCACGCGAAATTATAGTTACATACGTCTATGGTTTTTATTTTTATAATTATTTTTTTTTTTTAACTAATATAATTTTTTCTTTACACACATTTTTTTCTAATAAATACATGCTTATGTACATACATACATATATTAAAATTTAAACATTTACTGTTTATGCATCTATTAACGCTTAACTATTATAGAAGAAAACGATAAATACATATTTTGTAATTTTGCCTTTCGATAATAAATACATACATATTTTTCATGTTTTTTACGCTTAGCTTAACCAAAAAGATATGTTATTTGAATATGATTTAAATTTTTTATTTTTACGAATCGCAACTGTTCTTCAAATGTTTTATGTAAATATGTATGCATGTTTCTTTGATATTTGCTGTTCCAAGATATTTGCAAACCAATTTGCATTTTATTTGGTCGACGTCACCAGCTGACTTGTCCCATAGCCTTGGGTATTACACGTCGGCAGTGTGAAGGGATTGAAGCTGAGGCCGCTAACTCCTGGAAATTGAAAAGAAGAAAGTATTTACAAATGGGGAAAGATATAGACAGGATGTTATCAGTAAATGTTGAACTATGCAAATATTAGTTTATTTAATAACCAGCGAACTAAGAAATTTAAAAAGCTCACTTTAAGATTTGAAAATTCAACTTAAGCTTTCAGATTAACAGACTTTTCGAAAGTATACAAGTAAAAAGGTTTTTATACACTACCAAACTATAACAAAAAAGTAAAAAAAAGCTCATTGAAAGCTCTAAAGATCTTGACGAGCTTCTGTAAGATAATTCCCTAAATCTTGCGAAGGGTAAATGACCAAAACTAATTGTGCGGCGCGCTTTAAAGTCGCACACATTTTTCAATGTTATGCACAAACCATTGTAATCTCATCAAAGCTCTAAAGCTGACTTTTTGGTGCGCATTACCTTTAAAGTCTAAAGGCCATTTTCTTAAGTAGCTTTTGAAAGTTATCTGCCCTCTATATTTTAAATTTTGTTCTCGAACTAATTTTTAAAGCGCATATTAATTCTAAAAGCTGCTTGAGAAAAAGGCTAGGGCCATTATTAATTTTGTTCTAAAAAAATTTGTTCAAAGGGCAGATAAATTTTAAAAGCTGCTTTAGAAAACAGCCTTACAAAATTAAAATTTTGAAGCTGAGCTTTTAAGCTTTAAAAAAAATTACGACTGAGAAAATGTAAAAGAAAGTGTTTCGAAGCTCTTTAGAGCCATATAGATTTTTTTTTTTTAAATATGTCTGAGCTTTTAAGCTTACGTGACCTTATGATGCTAGATATGGTCTTAAATGCTGAAAACTTAGCAAGCTTTAATGAAAGCTCCTGATTTTAAAAGTGCTCATTTTCAATTATGCTACACCAACGTAAAAAATATTAAATTGGCACGTTAAAAAAGATTTATTTTACGGAACAGGAAAAATTCTAAAAATAAAATTTTAGGCGAATGGAGCTTTGAAAGCTTTCGATACTCTGTGAGCAAATTTGAAGAGGAACTGTGCCTGAAAAATTCCAAAAGGCATCAGTAAATTAGTGACGTACAGAAAGCTTGTAGTCCAAATCGCTTGTAAAAGCTTAAATTTTGGCCGTCCTTAATACAAAAAAAGTATATACTCTTTAAGCTTTGATTAGCAGTCTATAGCAATAGGCAGCTAGCTTCTATGCTGTATAGAGAGTTTTGAAAAGCTTGTCACGCGTGCTTATGAAGTGACCAACTGTGGCATACAGCAGTACTGCTCATATAGCGTTTTTTTTTTAAGACACATGATTATCGGATGAAACCAATCAGAAAAGCTCTACCCGCGTGCCTTGAAAGGATATTCGAATGATCAGTTTGTGCTTTTACAAAATTTCGCTTTGAGAAAATTTCGAATAGAAGTGTAGCACCATATTTACGAATACATATAAAAGGATTTTTCGGAGTTCGAAAAATATGACTTAAGTTAAAAGCTAGCGATGAAACTATTTTTCATAATTTTGAGTTTTGATACAATTAATGAATTCGAAAAGCTTGAGTGAATTACTCATATTTTCATATAATTCTGTCACGACTGATATATGTACATCCGTGGGATAAGCTTTTTAAAGCTTTTGGTAGATTTTTAAAAACTCTCTCTAAACGTCTCTGATATAATTTGGTATCATAAAATTGGTCACAACCGAAACCTATCCCGTGGTAGAAGATTTTTAGAGCTTTATATAAATTGTGCATGCTTTAAAATGCCCTAATAAATCTTTTAATAAGCATAGATCGACACTAGTCATAATCAATAAATATTCCGCAGAAGAAGCTTTTTAAAGCTTCCCTTGCACAGACTAACTATAGGCGGCACATAATAAAAGCTCTTACTAGTCGTCGCCGATCTATACAGTACTTGTGTTTTTTAAGAAAATTAATTTTTAAAAAGCTTCCGAATAACAATTTTTTATATGCAAATTTTTATATTGAAAATGCAACTCTGCTGCACTGTGTGTATGTATATATAGTAATATTATATGTACAAAATTAAATTTGAATGTATGACGTGAAGTATATTTTCTTGTAATTTGGTATGTAGTTTTTTTTTGCAATGCTCAGGCGCGTACCTGGAAATGGCCAGAAGTGATTGCGAGTCGATTGCGAGTTTTACAATATTTTTAACAAAAAAAAATTGTTTCTTAAAAGTTATCTGGTACGCACCTGTTAGGAATTTTCATGAACAAAAAAACTTCTCAGTGATTTGGCTTCATCGACAGGTAATCAGTTAGCGGTCGCCGCAGCTCAAGCGCCTAGTGCGACGTACCAAAATTTTTTAATACTATTTTATTTTTTAAACAAATTGTTTGCGCTACATTTGCATAGTTAACAACATTTTTAATTATGTATTTAACTAAGTAAAATTAGTAAAATGCGTTTGCTTTTATATACCGTTCCAAACTTTCGATTCTCGCACTCGCTTATTGAACATTTTGAACACTACTATGTGCATATGTTTGTAACTCTGGCTGGCTTCACGCTTTCTCTCTACACTGCGGCCGTTGCAATTGAGGCAGCTGGATTGTGCCACGGCTGGTGGGCATGATGATGGTAATGGTGCGGATGTGTGTGGTGGTGGTGTTGCACTAGCGCCTGATGCCACGGTGACGACACTGTTGAAATTAATGGCGAAAAGGCACTGCCTGAGCATATTTCGTTTTTTTTTTTGTTGTTGTTTGTTTGGTTTTTACATTTTTTGCAAGTGTTTTGTATATAAATGTTTTTTTTTTTTGAGTTAAAATTTTACAAAGTAAGTAAGTAAATATGTAAATACATTTAATTTTGCATAAAATAAAAAAAGAAAAACAATGATGTAGCAACAGTACGAATAATAAATAAAAATTTTAAATAATTCAACGTGTTGAAATATTTGTTTTTTTTAAGGTTTTTGTTTTTACAAGTAGGCCATGCAATGAAAAGAGAAAAAGAAAAAAGAAACAAAATCGATAGGTTAGCAAAAAAATCAATCATTTAGATAGGTAAATATGTGCAAACATACATAGATACATTTACATATATTTTACACTTCAAAAAAATTAGAGAAAATAAAGTAGCTTATCAACAAAAAAACGGATGTGCAATAAAACAATTCCGGCATACACATACGCCGTTTTTTGTGGTTATTCACGAACACACACATATTTATGTGCACTAGGGTGGTTCAAAAATGCCCTGCAAAATCAAATTTTGGGAATTTTGCTGCTGTCAGCACAGAATTGCAGAACACAGTGACTCAAAGACGCGTTGTTTTTTTGTTATTTTTCTATAAACATATTGTCCAAACTTAAACCAAAAAATATAAATCAAAGTTTAAAATTTTATATAAATGTTATATAAAAAAAGCAAAGTACTCACCAAAAAAATTCTCAAAAATTAATGGAATCTTTGAGCTGATTGAAACTTGCACTTCATTAGATAAAATTGTATATATAAAACTGATTAGCCCGAAATGTTCAAAAAATTCAAATTATAAAGCTCGAAATTTTGATGAAAATCTGTGGAATTTTCCTATATTTTGTATAAAGTTTGGAGCTTTTATTTATGTGAATTTGGCTAAAGTTTGGACAATATTTTTATAAAAAAACCATAAAAATTTAACTTGAGAAAAATTATGAATATTAAAAAAATCAACAGGTAAATACTTGCTCGAGTCACTGTAGGTATGTATATATCGCACCCTAAATCCAAAACAGACAAAACTCACAATTAATTTTTTTTTTTTTCACAGCCCAAAAATCTAACGTACGCCAATATTTCCTCCTCGTCACCGTCTTCTTTAACCGGAAAAATACTATTAAGAATGCTTTTGTTTTTCTTGCCTAGCTTGCGCAGCATCAACATATGTTTGCCTCTCCAGAATATTTAGAATGTTTTGTGTTGTGACTGTTTGTGATTATTGGCAAAATAAAATTTTCCTAGAAATGCTATAAAATCGTTTAAATTAAATATTTTTTTGATTTTTTTATGAATAAAATTATGAAACCTATATAAATTCAAAATTTAACTGCCTACTAGAGAAAAAAATGGACCACTCTAATGTACATACATAGTTACAAGCTCAATAACTAAGTAATTTATTAATGTCTCATACGCTACACAGTAAATAACTCTGGGGATGGCACAAAATTTTGCATGTTAAAAAAATTAAATTAATACGACTACTTCCTACGACTGAGCCGAATAATTGATAATTTTTCACATCAATGCATAATAAATATGTACCCTACAAACATTTTGGCGAACGTTCGAAAATTACCTTCGATATCCAATATGAATATCGAACTGAGAACGAACTCATAACCAACCTTAGTTTTCCAACGTTTATAGTGTATTGGAAATACATTCGAAACGGGTTCGAAAAAAATTAAAACCATAGTAACAAGAGAGGAAGGGAGATCCAGCTCATTTTCGAATGAAAATATCATTAAAATTTCAATTCGATAATGGGCTGGATTTCGAATTCATAACGAGGGAAAAATTCATTGAATAACGCAGTTTCTGTTTTTCTGGAGAATGGCCTAGTTCTCGAATCGAATACTAACTTATTCCACATTCGTTATCGAAGGTGAGATTTGAAAAAAATGTTAGTTTTCCAATCATTCCTTTTCGGAAAGGAATTTCATAGCCGCCAAGTTTCCAGAAACCGTATCACACTGTACCAGTTATTCGACCTTAGAAATAGCCATCAGCACTAAAAAACGCCGCACCAATCAGTTAAGCGAAAATGGAATAAAATGTCTAAATGGCGTGGTACCAATTTTGGCACTGTAGTTTTATTTCCTTTCTGTGCAGTAGAGGGATAAAAGTGTTATCAACTCAGTCAAGATAATTACTTTTTTGATCTTATTTAAAATTTTATAATTCCGTTGGAAAATCCGCCACTTTTTTGGTGAGGTACCCTAATATACTTATTTGGTTGGATCCATTCTCCCCGACATAATGCGATAACTATTAAATTCGGGAATCCAGGCCACCGCTGTAACCGATGTAGGCTTATGAGCATATGACCCCATTCTTTCTCTGGTGCTTTCACCCATGTTTTCCACAATCACACGCTTACGTAGGATAGGAAAATATTGTTTTATCTGAGACTAGGGCCGTTTTTCGAACTCGGCGTAATGAGCAAATCTTCGCAAAATCTTACTTAATCTACTTTTCAACTTGTTCGTTGCGATTGAAAATCGATTTAAAATATTTTATCGTTGATTTTCCGCAGTCAGTGGACATTAAATTCAAACTCGTCGGCAACTAAACTAAACAGAAAGTACTCGTACTACTACATATGATTCAACTCAAGGGGTACATGCACTCAACTACATCTGAAACTACTACTCGTACTTAAACTTACTGCTGGTGGAGTTGAAAACACTGCCTGGTGAAGAGGATAACGTACCCATATTGGTGGTGGGACCATAACCATTAGCAGCCACTGAAGCGCCATAAGAACCGCCCGAACTGTGTGGCGTAGAAGCGCTGCTGCAATAGCCGCCACGTGGACTCACGCTGCTCGATTGTGCGCGCTGATAATCGTCTTCGGTCCATTGGCCGGCGGTATCTTGTACACTTACGGCCAGTTGACCGGTGTAGGAGTTGAAGCCGGTGGAGCCACCGGGAGATCTGGAGGAGAGTAGAAAAGGCAAAGCACAAATTGTAAATGAATTGCTAAAGTATTTGAGTGACAAGGCTTAAGCTAAGTGTAGACGATGCTTACCTTGGCATTGAATACAAGGCTTCCACTAAGTCAGCAGCGCGCTTGAGTATGATTTCCTTTTGCAACTTTTCCGGATCGCCAGGATGACGTGGTATAAGTTTTTGTAGACGCTGAAAACCATAATCGATGGTAGGCTCATTGAGGGCTGCTTAAAGAGTAGAAAGGGAGAGTGACATTGACAGAAGAAGAGAGAAAAGTGCAGGTTTACGTTTTTTGTTTGTAGAAAGCTGAGTTCCAAGCTATATTTTTTTTGCTTTATTACACTTTTTTACTCACAAACATAAACAAATCGTCCTGGCGAACCCTTGCAAAACTGCTTGCTCTTATATGACAAAGTCACCTCCACCACACCGGGTATGTGTCGTGGTGGTGTTTGCACCCGAATGGCATGGGATGTAATCAGCTCGCTCCAAACGAGCATTGTGCCGAAGACCACTTGGAGGCCATCGAAGAAATTATCCCCCACAATAATGACTGTGGCGCCGCCAGAAGTCCAACCCTCGCTGGGCGAAATTGCTTTGATGCAGGGCGTGGCCACGGGCAATGGTGGATAAAGACCTGTGGGCGGGAAATAGTTACCTAGCTTTAGTAAAGTGTTTTGAAGTATATTAAGCTTGCGATAAGGAAGGTAGGGTAGTGTTGTTAAGTGTATGACCGAATGATTTGCTAACGAAAAATTATGAAAAAAGTTAAAAGAATAAATTAAGGCTAAAAAATTATTTAGTAGCGGAGTCTTGCTTTTTAGTCATATAAATTTTCTTTGCACATTTGTTTGATTGTTGCATAAATTTAGGCATAATTTTATATAATTTTTTGAATGACATAAATTTAATTTTACTTAATAAGTGTTTTCGGTAACAAACAAATTCTACATATTCAATTACACAAAAACTCAAAAAAAAAAAAACACATTTTCTTCACTAAACAACTTATATAAAACTCAAAAATGTGGTAAAAGAATTTTGTTACGGACCATCATAGGTACTGTCAGGCGCAAGTGGGTGACCCGTTAAGGACAGGGAGG
This sequence comes from Rhagoletis zephyria, assembly GCF_001687245.7. Lineage (NCBI taxonomy): Eukaryota > Metazoa > Arthropoda > Insecta > Diptera > Tephritidae > Rhagoletis > Rhagoletis zephyria. Next base: position 116,619 of record NW_016157319.1, on the reverse strand, counting down.
AGTTTCCTGTACCTTCCGTGGTATCCAAACGTTTAGCGCGGCGTCCATGTTTCGAATTGTTATGCACGAACATGTTATCGGATATGGCTAAGAGTGGGCCATCAACGGTCACTTGAGTGGAGATGACAACCTAGGATGAGAGTTGAATTTTTAAGTGATGTTATGGATGAAGTAAAAGAGGATTGTAGTAAAAACATGTAAATGTTAAGGAGTTTTTACTTAAATAAAAAATTTTAAAAACTTTCAAGACAACTAATGTTTTAATTTTTATTTTTATTTATTTTTTTACTATTTTTTAATTTTTGTTAAATGTTGTTATATTTTTCGTTTTTGAGAAATCACTTTTACAATTGATTTTATATTTTTTAATTTAAATTTTTTGTAAAATTTTTTATTTTATTTTTTATTTTTTATGAAATAATTTTTTTTTGCAAATTTTCACCAAACCTTTTTTTAAATATGTACCTGAAAGCGTCTCATATCTCTTGGATTGCCGGCGTTCTTCAGACAATTTTGATTGCATTTTAGAAAGAATTTGAGAAAAAACCTGCAAGAAAAAATTCATATTAGAAATTTTATTTAGCAAATTACACTTAAAATTAAGTTTTGAGGTAGCAGATGATATAAACGCTAAAACACCGCAAACGTGGTGAACTTTGGATTTGGCGTAGTTAAGCTGATGAAAAAAGCCAAACCGTCGATGCCCGTGGTAGATTTGAGGAAAAACTAATTCGGAGGAGAAACCCTGTTGTTCCAAAAATGTCAACATGTTCGACCCTACAACAGGTGCTGAAGGAAGCCCAGCGGGACGACGGGCTCATCGCATCCCTAAAGAGCGAAATATGGATACCAGTGCCGGCAAAATGGCTTGTTCCATTCCCAAAGGTTAGAGGGATGCAAGGCCGGCCGGGGAAGCGGTCTTGCGGGTAGGCAACAACAACAGAGGCAACAGAGTTTCTTGGTTTTCTTTGCTTTTCTATGTTTTTATTATTCTTAAAAATTCTTTTAGGTTTTTTAAATTTAAAATTTTTAATGAGTAAAAGTGAGGGAATGTAAATTAATTTGTGACTATCGAAAATCGATTATTACACCGTGCGAGCAAAACAAAATAATTTCGAAAAACGCGAAGCAATCAATATACTCACGAAATTATGGGCCAAATATAGTAAAACAGCAAAAACTATTTAAAAAATTCCGTAATGTAGAATAACAATATGGGAAACAAATTATTGAAAAAATTCTGTAGAATTAAACAAATTTAGTTTTTGGTTCACAAGGACGAATAGGTATTAAAAATTGTAATTGATTTAATTTTTTCAAGATTATAAAGTTAGAAGAACGCTATTCGAAGAGTCAAGCGTAAATTATCTAGTCCTTATCATTATATTTTTTTCAATAATAAATATTGCAAGATTTCAACATTATTCAAGGATACAATTTTAAAAGGACATTTTCAATACCTACTCGTCCTTATGTACCAAATAATTGAATCTGCTTTAATTCTACAGAATTTCTTTTCTTTTTCTACATTCCACTGAATTTTTAAAATAATTTTTTGAAGTAACCATATTTTTTAAATTTCAAAGCCATTTAAAAAAAAAAAACTAAAAACGCAGTTTTCTATATTTGACCCCATGATTTCCAACAGTTATTCTTATGAAGATCGACAATGGATATGTGAAAGTTTAAAGAAAAGAAGCACTAACAGATTTCCCCAGGGCCCTGAAGACCAGCAAAACTCCTCCTAGTGCGAGTTATATTGTATTGGGCGTATGCGACTTTTTAAGGAAAGAATACGGGTGTTCCACAAATTAAGCCACGCCCAGGCCACTTCTCAATTTAGTGAGAACCTATAACATATTGTAAATTATTTACGGGTTAAACCTGTACATTTAATTACAATATGTGTATGTATTAATTTTATTACTTTCACGTCGCTTCATTAAATAATTCATTAATTTTTTCATACTTCTTATTTCACTCATTGACTTAGGTTGCATGCTAAAAATAATATTTAGCTTAGCTTTGCCTAACCTCAAGAGCGCGAAAACTGCAAAAGTATGAACAAAAGCCACATATCTACTCACACCTCCTCAACCAACCAACAAGCCAAATGCTCTACTCGCTTTCATAGCTAATAATGAATGAATAAAGGAAAACAGATGTTTGCCCCGCAGCGAAAAAGTTTATTTGCCTCTTTATGTAGTTAAAGTTGGTCACATTTCCCATTCGACCTCGGGCGCTTTTCGCCAGTTGATCTTAATCAAATATACACTTATGTATGACGGCAGGCGGTGGTAGTCAATAGACATGTCTACGAAAAAGCCTAAAAAAAGGCAAAAATAAAAACAAAAAGCTGAGTGCAAAGCAGTAGTTGACACGAACGTAGCGACGACCTCTTCACAGCTGAATGTCCTTTTGGGTGTTTGTTGTGCGGGTGTGCGCATACTAGTAGCTCCTGTGGCGCTTCAGGCGCAGAGCAAAGCAACTCAGGGGTGTCCGCTGTTCGCCGTCGTGTTAATAACAAATCAGTCGAAATGCCAAACACCGGAAGCCGGTGCTGAATGTTCATGATACTCGCACTTATGCATGTATGTACGTATGTATGTATGTACTTACTTATGTGCATAAACAAACAAACTTAAGCACTTGAGTACTCATATGTGTATCACTTACGTACTCTTACGTAGGTACTCATCTCAAGTGCACGCCGGTATTCTTTAACAAATTGTTTATCCCATTGAGAGTGTTAATAGATGTAAATTATATTAGCGAATGCTGAGCTATGTTTTTTCCTTCTTCTTTTTTTTAACAAACACACAAATTTTACGTTTTCTGAGCTAATATTTCAACACTTAAAATTTCTACTCAGAAAAAAAGTAATGAAAGTGGAAATAAAAGGACGTGCGCATGTAAATTTTTCAAAGCGAATGTTGAACATCTCATATTTCTGCTATTGATTAACTGCATTTGCTCGAATTAGTGGGGGAAGCAAAGGACACTGGAGCAGGCTAAAAGGAAATGTACGATTATTTTGCGTTGAAATATTATTCCGGTTACGTTTATAGCTTCTCTTGTTTGCGACAGAAACGAACAGATGTTGAATTCAATCAACAAGGACTGAGATGGCAACGAATGAGGGAACTGGTGGAGGGATTTTGGTTCGTGGGCAGGCAATGTTTGGAGTGATAGTTATAGTGAAGGAAGTGGTAATATTTACCTATCAGTCGGAGGCAAATCTTATTGATTAAATACACTGAAGGAAGCTGTATAGCGATGAAAACTATGCGCGCGGAACAAATTAGCTTAGTAGAGCCCCCCTGCAGGTATTCGCAAATCATTGTTTTGGAGAAGCGAATAAATTTAAAAAAAAAGAAGGCATCCCATTGATATACTCTGTAGGGCAATAAGTATCGATAAATAGGTGTTATCGATTAAAATGTAGATAAATTATCGATAAATCTATCGAAAAAATAAGAATCAATACATCGAGGAAAATAGTGACAAGTGCATGTTTTTATGCATATATACACATTGACAAAAATATCGATTAATATATAGGTAGGTATATATATCGGTAGAAAAATACATTTGTAATATAATAAGTATTGGAAATGTACTTTTAATTAATTTTTTAATTCCAAATTAAAAATGTTAGAAGGGCCAAATTCAAAGATGTGGTGTTGTGCGTATTAATCCTTAATTTATATTTTATTTAAAGAAAACTATTTAAAATTTTCAAGGATATTCAAGAATAAAGTTTTAAAGGGCCATTTTCAATACCTACTCGTCCTTAAATTACATGTTTTTTCAATGCAACCGAATTTTTTCATTTATTTGATACCCATTTTGTTATTCCATATTGCAATGAAATAAAAACAAACAAAAAATCGAAATAATCATAACCCTGAAATCTCGAAGTCCTTTAAAAAAAAAACCCCTTTCATCAGAGCGAAACTCTAAAAAACGCAGTTTTACTATATTTGTCCCTTAGTTCCGCTAGTATACGGATTTTTGTGTGTGTAAAATTGAATGTGACACTGTGTTATACGCCCCTTCGATAACAAGACTGGCGCCAAGCTTATCAAAGCTTAAACCGAATTTGACATTTTCAAGCTCATTTAAAAAAATCCAACCAACCTTAACTGCTCAAAAAGCATCGAAATGTTGCAAAAGTTAAGCCACCAACATATGGCGTTTTGGTGTACAAAAAATCACAGCAATTTTGCATTCAAATATTTCACACAACAAAATCGCAGAGAGCTAACGAAGCTAATAAAACACTTGTTGCTTCATAATTTCTTGATTAACACAGATAATTATTGGCATTGCGATGGAACACATGTGGCCTCATTTTTATCTAAATAGATATAGAGATGAGTATAACATATTTTTTAAATATCTTTTTTGCATATACATACATATTACATATGTTGTATGTACTATTTTTGGACATTGTTGAACTGGACAATAAACTTTTCATAGATAAGATGAACGCAAGTTTATGATTTCCAAACTCTATCGCATACTGCAGGCAATACCCGAGCAGATGCCATTTTAATTGGCGCGCTTACAACACAAACAAAGTGACGTCTGCAATGGGCAATTGTCTGTTTGAAGCGCGAATTACCAGCTCGCACGCGGCGATATGATCTAGTAAAGGCAACAACACTTTTGAGAATGTGACTTCTGCATTCATTTTGTTGAATGCTTGTAGAACTATTTTTTAGGCCCTTTGTTGTTTTACTTTAGGTTGGAGTTGAGGTAGGTTACAGTGTCGGTCAATGTCAAGAAATAAGAAGAAGAACACACGAGTGACATGAAACTCATTTTACCTTCGTGACTTCTGTGAGATATTTCCTTAACGAGTTCCTCTGGTGTGTTCATGAAATGCGAATGAAAATTAGTCTAGAGAAAGCAAGAGCGATGGCACTTAGCCAGCCGCAGAAGCTCCGTTGACCGCCAGCGGTCTACTACTGTTAAAGGGGCTTTGAAACTTTTAAATATCGGGGTTTCGGCGAGCGCTTCCTGAGCCGACCCAGTAGAAGTCAAAAAGTTGCCATTAGAACATCTATGCCATCCGTGTAAGGAGAGATGACCTCAAAGCTGCTCCGCTTAGTATCTGCCAACCAGTTTTCTTTGCCTTAAACCCAAATATGCTTACTGATTACCGATTGGTTACACTGGACCACAAATTTCAACTTTTTCTCTTTACCAGAAACGCCGTTATGAAATTCTTATGTAAAATCACCCCCTGATTCCGAAAATCAAGGTTATTTTTAATTCTATGGTACCNATCAGGGGGTGATTTTACATACGAATTTCATAACGGCGTCTCTGGTAAATTTTGGCCGTCGACCAGTGTTATCAAAGCAGGTAGAGATTTACTCTTCTAATCGATAATACACTGGTGCATAACCAGTCAACTGCCCGCTTAGTGTGGTCGCTTCTGCCTAAAAAGTGCTGCAGACATCTGGTAGCAGCCTAAGCATTGGGTTTACGGAGGGTTCCTAACAGAACAGATATCCTCCGACTCTCGACCCATCCGTGAAAATGTTAATTGGGTATCTGTTCCAGAGGCTGTCACACTCTAATTCATCACTAGAGGGTGTGGCATAGATTCGCTTCTTCAGGCGTAAATTGAAGTTTATAGATAGCCCTGTGGCCATACACCGGGTTGAAGGAGAAATCAGTGGTAGTTATAGTGATGTTGGAGGTATGAGGCTAAACATAGCGTTAAGCGCTATAGTCCGGCATGCTCCGCTGATTCCAACACGGGCCCACCGCCGCTTTGTAACTAAAGTATAATTTTCTATTGATGTCCACCTGGCCCTATATACTCCTAGCATAATTGGCTTGATTATGGTTTCATGTGGCCAAAAGATTATCTTTGGTTAGTGGCATTGCTAGAGAAAACAAACTCTAACGATGGAGGAAAGCTGGGCATTACGCATTTCTTGAGGATCAGGGTGAGCTTCGTCTTTCTAGGATTAACAGTAGGTTCGCAACTGGCAGGCCAAATAATGACGATAAATGCGTAGGTGATAACACGATATCCTCTCCTTTACAGCTCCTCTAGGACGTTGGCTACAAAATCTTTGTTCTTTAAAGTGGCTATAATAACCTTAACAATTGTATTCAAGGCAGATTTCCCTGATCTATCCTTTAGGTAAGCACACAGAGAGGATACGGTTGCTTCTGAGAAATCCCATTTTTTATATACGGAGCAATCAGCCACTCAAGGGTCTTCAATGGGAAGGAAATGAGGCTGATTGGTGTTACATTCTTCAGAGACTCGTTCGAGCGTTTTTCTGTCTTGAAAATAAATTTTTCCCCACCTCGAATCCTTGAGATATAACATCGCTCAACACAGAATGCGTCGAGCAGTACTGACGCCGTCAGGGCTTTCGTATTTCGATATCAAAGTATTTTATATATGCACATATCAACCGTAGCAGACTGTCGCAGAACTCTAAACGAGATGGCTGAGCAGTCTGCGCTTTACTTGGTATGGGTTCCGGAGCACCGGAACATACTAGGCAATGAAAAGGCTGACGAACTTGCAAGAGAGGGCACGTCCGCTCCACTTTTGCAGGCCTGGAAGGGATTAGGCATGCCGCTCACTACCTGCAAGCTCATTCTAAGGGATCTGTCTCTTAAACTAGCAAGGGGCAGGCGGTCTAGCCTCACCACTTGCAACAATATGAAGCTTACATAGCCAAAATGGGACAAAAAAACGGTCGAAGGGTCTCCTCATGCTGAGCAGAGGGGACCTAGCCGCAGCTGTGGGTCTGCTAACAGGCCATGTTGCCATCGAAAAGCACGCGAAAAGATGATAGTGGTCCCCCATAACGACTTCTGCAGATGCTACAGAAATGAAGAAGAGCCAGAAACATTGCGGCACCTGTTATGCGAATGCGAATGTGTAGAAGAAGACAAAAGTTTATGGGTTCGGGGATTCTTTGAAGACTTAACCGACATAAGGGCCTATGTATGCGAGTGGAGTCCTGTCAGCCACTTTAACCGAACCAAAGATAGGGTACATCATTCCACACAAAAAAAATCGGTAATTTTTTCCACCGGAATTATAATATTTATTACATTTTAATTTAAGTCTGCGCCACAATATTTCAGAGAAATATTAAAATTTATGTAAGCTGAATCGATTTGGAAATACCTCCAGAAATCTAGCTTTTTCTTATAAATAAAATTAGTTTTTAAAAATATTTTTTTCCATAAAAACACCGCAGATGATAGAAGGGTTTAAGCTTAAAAGGTCTGCAAAGGTCCAATCGAATCAAAATATTACGATTTTCAGAGATATTTCCAAAACGGGCCAGCGCACGTAAACCTTAATATTGTTCCGAAATATTTTAGCGGAGGTCTTAACATATCGTTATTTCCATCGGAAGACCGCAACTTTCGATCGGGTGCAAAGTTTTTGTAGATATGTTGGAACAAATTTCCGTCACTTTTTTTCGCTCCAAAAGTTTCTTTAAATCCAATCCAAAATTCAGTTATGCTATACTGGGCAAAACTCCCACATACCAAAATAACTATGCCAGCATGTATAGATTTCAGAATATTTTGTTGATTGTGGAAGCGCCTAGTAAAAACAGCGTCATCCCAAGAGACACTAAAAAAAAAAAAATACCAAATATGCACAGATGTATTTACATACAACACTTATGTACATATGTATGAAGTATGAGTGCACATCTGTACATACATATCGACAATACAAATTTGTTAAAATTAAAGCATATTAAAATGTTAAAAATACAAGAGGACAGCCGAACAGATAGGCAGACAAACGGACTAGGCTGATAGGCTGTAAAACAGGGACCTGTACATTCGTGGGTAACATACACCGGGAGGAGTGTCGTGTGTCTGTTTATCTGTTGTACTAAATCGGCGTATTTTTTTCTTTTAGTTTTTTTTTTGAACACAGACACTTTTCGAGTGGAGAGTTTATCTGCATTCGGATGAAGTATGCATATATGTATGTACGTATGTATGTATGTCTGTGGGTAAAGGCCAATGTTGCAATGGCATTGTATTGCATTTCAGGCATTTACACAGTGCTTGTTTGTGGTAATTTGAATACCAAAGTGTATGCTGCATTTATTGCACTACAAATAATAAAAACAACAGCTATTTTAAACGTTTATAGCTCAATTGTAAAGAGAGTCAAGCTCATATTTACATATCCATACATATATATGTACATTAGAATGCATCACTCCCCATACAAAAAAAATCGGTACTATTTTTCCATTGGAATTATAAAATCTAATATATTTTAAGACGTCCACCAAAATATTTCGGAAAAATATTAAGATTTAAGTGAGCTGGACCGATTTCAAAATACCTCCAAAAATGGAGTTTTTTATGAATAAAAATAGTTTCTTAAAGGTTTTTTTTTTGAAAAATCCCCTCAAATGACAAAACGGTTTAAGCTTAAAATATTTGCATAAAAATATTTTAAAAAAAATTTAAAAAAAAATTTTAAACGGAATCGTAATGAGATTTTTGATGCTGTTTTTTAACTTTTTTCAAAGATTGGTATAGGAAAAACTTGAATAAGTGAACCTAAACTCTTCCGATTTAGACTTAGGAGGTGTCATTGGAAAGGTATTTCCAATTTTTCCTTTTTATTTCTTTTCCAATAAACTCATTCCAAGGATGCAAGAGAAAGGTAGGATGAAGGAACGTCATTCAAAGTTGAATTAAGATGTGTTGGTATTCGAAAAAACAAGATGGGACACGAATGACGTTGTTTTGGCTAGAAATAAAAACACTGTGAAAATACCTTTTTACTGAGATCCCATAAGTTTAAATCAGAACATTTTTGGCCCAGTTATTCAAGTTTTTCGTAAACCAATCTTTGAAAAAAGTAAAAAAACACCATCAAAAATCTCATTCTTACGATTCCGTTGAAAAGATTTTTAAATATTTTTATGCAGATTTTTTAAGCTTAATCTAATTTGTCATCTGAGCGGACTTTTTTCAAAAAGTTCTTTAAGAAACTATCTTTATTCATAAAAAACTTCATTTTTGGAGGTATTTTCAAATCGGTCCAGCTCGCTTAAATCTTAATAGTTTTCTGAAATATTTTGATGGACGTCTTAAAATATAATAAATTTTGTAATCCCGGCGGAAAAACCGAAATTTTTTTTGGTGATGCAGTCTAATGTAATGTAATTGATGTGAAGTGTTTTTTTTTTAATTGCTTGCATGCTGCATAGTCAACATGCTGTCACTACAATCACCAATCACTTAATTTTCTCAGAAGTGTAACAAAGTGATAATGATAATGCTTTGCTGCTAGACAAAAAATACGAAAAAAGTAGATGAATAAAAAAAGTAATAAATGTAAATAAAGTAAAATGTCCATTAGGGTGCATCACTCGTCATTCAAAAATATCGGTGCAGTTTTTCAATTGGACTTCTAAAATTCATTATGTTTTATGACTTTCGCCAAAATATGTCGGAAAAATATTAAGATTTACGTAAGCTGTACTGATATGAGAAAATATCTCAGAAAACTAAGTTTCTTTAAAATAAAATTTGTTTTAAAAAATATTTTTTGCATAAAATTACCTCCGATGATAAAAAAGTTTAAGTTTAAGGGGTGTGCATAAATATATTTTGAAATTTTATCAACGGAATCAAAATAATAAATTTTTTGTAAATATTTTTAAATCGATTCAGCTCAAGTAAAACTTAATAATTTTCCGAAATAGTTTGGCGGAAGTCTTAAAATATAGTACATTTTATAGTTCCGGTGGAAAAACCACAACTTTTTTGGTGAGGCACCCTAATGTACATAGATTTTTTGTATGAAACAGTTTCAAATCAATACCCAACCATGTAGTTGCTCGCCGGACACATAAATATTTATTCGGATACTTAATTTCTCGACAGGAACATGTTAACATAGACGAAAGGATATGCAGATGTTTAGGTATACAAGATAATTTAATTTTGTACTCGTATTTACGTGTACATACAGCTGTCTTGCATTACCATGTCCAGTTGGTAAAATTAAGAAAAAAGGCCTTTAAATTTTTTTATTTTGAAGGGACTTCCTTTTTTATCACTCACTTTTTCTTCTTGACCATTACTTCTTTTTAACGATTTTTTTGCCTGCTCTGCATACGAGACTTAACTTTTTCTAAGCTTTCACGCATAAAAAGTGGGTATTTTTTGTTTTTTTTTTGTCTCACTCTCCTCTCTCTCTTTCAAATTGTTATGTTCAATGTTGCATGTAATTAGCTATTAAAACTTTCGAACGGCACACGAACGTGACCAACTGTTGCCAACCTTAGTAGGGGAGTGATTTTAAGCTACTATTTGAGTGACATTTGCAAATGGCTATTGAATTTTTAAGACTTTTTCAAAGGAGAAATGCTTGCGATAGATAAATATGTATGTACATATGTTGTGAGGAAAAATAGAAAAATTTTCTATAGAAATTAATTTAAAAAATTATTTTCACACTTCTTATAAATCTAAAAAATAAGTTTTTTTTAAGATTATTTTGTTTGGGGAAAAAATGAATTTTTAGTGAATTAAAAATCAAAACTATAGCTACTAGATTTCAAGCATACACCCCGTGACAATATGACGTGGTCACCCGCTTTGTGCTATTTATTTTTTGAAATTTATTTCAATTATTTTCTACAAAAGTATTAATTTAACAAAAGTCATATAAATCCAAACTTAAAAAATTGTACGAAAACTAGAAAAATTTAACGAATTTGCACAACAAATTTTGTATTTAAATTGAATAGACAAAATAATAGTAATTTTGTATTTAAATTGCTTCCGTGAAATTGGATGTAAGAGTTCAGTTTTCATTACATTGGCATGCAGCTTAAAAAAAATAAAAATCTCTTGTTTTCAGAAATCAGAAAATTTTTAATGCATTATTTCTTTGCCTTGATATTTTATATATCGCACATGATCTTCAACAGTGACACAACTCAAAATTACGCATTTATCAGAAAATGCGAAAAACTATTTCTCAGCACATGCTAATCATATGGGCAAAGGAATTTACCCTAGGTTTTTTTCATCAAATTTTAACAAAAATTCGCTCCAGCTTTTGCTGAAAAGTAAATAAAAGATCTGTGTACATTTTTAACGCATAACTTCAAAAATGCAAAATTTTGATTTGTGTCACTTTCGAAGATCGTGTGCGGTATGTGTACTATGTATTTCCAAGATTTTTAAAAATTAAAAGAAAATAAATCAAATAATAGAAATTAAGAAATAATATTTATTTGTTTTTCGTGGTTGAATTTATAATATTTTTAGTTTTAATAAAGGAATGTTAACAGAAAAATTCAAATTTGATAAATTATATGTAAAATTATTTGGTGTTTAGTTTTTAGAAACTTACCGCAAATTTCTCGAAAGCAATTTAAATTCATTGAATTTTATATGGAAATTGACAGAATATAAAAAATCATTTTCTATTTAAATTGCTGGTGAAATCGGCTGTTAGAGAATAATTCTAAAAATTTTGAATTTATGGGCTTCAGAAAACATGAAATTTTTAAATAAATTATGTATTTTTTGGCCTATACATAAGTTTATGAAAGTATGAATAGAAATCTAAACAAAATAAGCGAAAAAATAATGGAATAACTATTTTTTTTTGCTTTCCTTTTTGGAAGTTTAAATACTTGAAATTTTAAAATAATTTACTTCAAAAAATGCTCATGGTGGAATTTAAGAACTGCAACTACAGAAAAAATTAAAAATTAAAAAAATTTGAGCTTTTTAAATTTTGCATCAAACTTTGCATTGCAAAATTAATACTTTTTATGTAAAAAGTTGAGGTACTTGGCAGAAGAAACTAAAGACATTTTTTTATAAAAACATACATCGGTGTAGATTTGAGTTGAAACAATTCCAAAGTTTTTTCTTTAAGCGAGCAACAGTGTTGTGTGAATCTTAATTATTTTAAACGAATCCGAAAATTTGAGGAATCGATCAAAATAATAAGAAAGAAAAACGAAAACAAGGAAAAAACCTTGCAAATAAATAAGTTCCTATTTTAGCTTCACATTTTAACGATTTCAATGTCAAAGCGACAATATCTCCCGTGAACACAAACACACACACACATCTATTCGCACGCGCTCACCTTCTTTCCACCTACTATACACAAATTTGCCTTAACAAGCGCCACCACCATTTTGTTTTAGTTTTTGTGTATTTACCATTCATTTCTTGGTCATAGACGCACACACACTGAAACACATACACATTTTTTACATTGCCGTATCCTTTATGCCATGCGGCTTTCGCTCCACTGTGCGTCCACACACATACAACGCCAAAATTGATATTTTACGCACCGCGCGCGCTTATATGTATTTGGGGTGAATCCCTTTAATCGCTTTGATTCTTCTTCTTCATCTTTTATGCTTTTACACCCGCATGCGATGCTATTGTTGTTATTTTTATTATTGTACTAACAATTTTTTTTTTCTATTTTTACATATTCTCTTAGCTTTTGATTGTTGTTTTTGTTATTTTTATGCCATTTGTTGGCATTATTTATGGTTTGTACTCGTACTCCCCCGCACGCCCGAAGCTAGGTGGCTGGGTGGCTGGGTGGCTGGGTGGCTTGTTGACTAGCGATGGCTGGCAGTGATGGCGGCTGGGCTTCCTGTCGCTTGTGGCATCGTTGAAAGTTCATTGTTTTCGGCAAAGCGAATTGTGCATACATACAGTGGCGGTCAAAAATAGATGCATAGTGTTTCGTTTTTACTATTTACAATTTTTTCGAGCTAAATTTTTTTCGATATTTTTTATAAATATATGGTTCATGCTTTAACAAAAACCATATAAATCTATTTTCAAACTTTATACAGAATTTAGAAAAAACCCACACATTTTTATCAAAATTTCGAGCTTTATAACCAGATTTTTTTTAATTTTTTGGGTATGCAGTTAAAATGATTATAAAATTTTAGTAAAATTAGTGCACGTTTTGAGCGGCTAAAAAATGGCATTGATTTTTAACAACTTTTTTGCTGACGGCTTTTTCTGTGTTTTTTTTTTCTCATAAAAAACGAAACTTAAGAAAACTGGTGTTGACTTTCTTATTTTTTTCCCAAAAGGTCTTGCGCATATTCTTCCACAAAACATTCATGTTTATATAGAAAAAAGTTCAAAACGCCATCAACAAAAAAAAAAAAATTATAAAAAATTAATGCGATTTTTTAGCCGCTCAAAACTTGCACTGATTTCACTAAAATTTTATAATCCTTTTAACTGCATACCCAAAAATTAAAAAAAAACCTGGTTAAAAAGCTCGAAATTTAGATAAAAATTTGTGGATTTTTCCGAAATTCTGTACAAAGTTTGAAAGTGTGAGGTATATGATTTTTGTCAAAGCAAAAAATATCAGAAAAATTATTCCTTGAAAAACATTGCAAATATTCAATACGAACCAGCATTCATCCACTTTTGACCGCCACTGTACATACATATGTACATACATTAATGTAAGTCCATTTCCTCTGATAAGGGTTACTTGATGACGTGATTCAGTAGCGACTTACTGTATATATGTAGGTATATGGCCCCATAAAACTGAAAATGGCTAAGGCAAAAAGTCACGCGGAAAGCTCTTACTTATGGCCTTTACAAAGAAAGACAAACGAACGTACGCACGCACACACACCCACTCGTGAGCTATATGTGCGTAGCATACCTTCAGGGGGCTGTTTCTTGTTGTGTTTTGTTTTCTTAAGCTTTCACTTTCGTTTTCGTTTCGTTTGAGTATTCACTCAATTAGCACTCACTCAAATTTGCGAGCGCATATCCTTTGTGTTGTTTATGCCAAGTAAAAGTAAATAAAATTACCATCGAAGAGGTGGAAAAAGCATTCAAGGAAAAGCTTAATAATAAACTCAACACGCATTTTCTTTTGTCAGCATACATATATATTTATTTATCTCTTCAAGCGCCGAAGACGGTCCTTTTGTGTTGTTATGTTTGTAGATTTTTTTTTTTTGGTTATCATTTTCTTGTTTTTATTCTTCTGTGTATTTGTATTTATTTATGTTGATTTCGGGGTTGTCGCAGCTTTTTGCACACAAATTTACTTACTGTTTATTTTTGGGTTTTATGCCGAAAAGTTTTGCAAAAGATTATCTACCTTGTCGTCCGTCGTCACGGTGTTTGGTGTGGAACATGGCGAGAAATATATGTAGTACGATAAATAAAAGCGTGCGTCGAAAATTCTGTATACATACCAATACATATTTGTTTTGGGTATTCATGTTTTTTTTTCTTTTTGGTAGGTTAGATTGAGGTGTTGCTTTCACTGGGCGCAAAATTTTTGGTGTGAATTTATTGTAGTTGAACAAATAATTTTCAAAGTTTGCGGTTTACAAATAATTCAACTAAATTAAATAGCTTAATTTTTAATAAGGACTTAAGCATACGAGCATTCGACTCAGTTATATACTACTACTACTACATTTTGAATTTTGAAAATCTAACATCAGATTCGGTATCAGCAACCCCAGAAACCCACTGGAAACGTGGTCGATTCTGCCTCTTCAGAGTTGAATAAAGAAGCAAAGCGAATGGATCGAGTTCTGAAAGTATTCAGCTCGGAAATTGCTGGTGGTAGCAGAGGATAAGGGAGGCCCCCACTGCGATGGTAAGGCCAAGTGAAGAAGGACTTGGCTTCACTGGGCATTTTCAATGGGCGTCAGTTGGCACAGAAAAGAAACGACTGGCGTGCTTTGTTAAACTCGGCCAAAATCGCTTACGCGGTTAGAGCGGCAAAAAAGAAGAAGAATAACTTCTTATACTTCTAGGTGAACGGACTGGATCGAATTCGAGCTCTCATTTGGTATCCCAAAGGGCCCACTGGGCCTAAGTGTGTCTATCTCCAACATATAGGCAGTCGCTTGAACCTAACCTAATTTATAGACAGAAACCGGACAAAAGTGTCTATTTCTCAAACTTTTTTTTTGTTTTATTTAACAGCTCTTTAAAGTGAGCTTGCAGTTTAAAATAAAGAATTAACTAAATTATTATACTTTGGTATTAGTCGAATTCTAAATTGTTAGAAAAAAAAACAAAAAATTGTAGAACAATCAAAAAAGACTGACATTTATAAAAAAGAAACACAGCAAGCCTTCGATTACATTTAAAAAAGCGAAAATTCAATTAAGCTACTGTAACATACTAAACAGTACATACGTACATATATATGTATGTATGTATGTTGTTGTTTTTGTTATACCATTTGCTTACAAGCACCAAAAACCATACAAATACAACACTCATTTCATTCCTTTGTTTTTATGCAGCCAAGTTTTTTCACAATATTTGATTTTTTATTTATTTTATTTTTTTCTTGCAGCTGCGCGAATCGATCGCATTTTGCTTGTTTGCTTGCATGTTTCATTGAATTGTATCACATTGAAATGTAATTGTGACATTCACTCTATATGTCGCCGAAATTCCAACTCTCATTGTGCGCCGCATCATCATTGGGCCAACCAATAGCCCAACAACAGCCCAGCGGCTCAGCACAGCTCCACAGCACTGCGGTTACGCGGCTCATCAGCCCAGCAGTGCGGCGCGGACGGGGCACAACTTGGCGACCGTATGTCACGTCCACATGAGCGTGACAAACAATTTACCGCGCACTCTTGGCCACCGCCAAATGTGATCCGTGGACCACCAAAGTGGTTCACTTCGATTTTGGACATGAAACAAGCGCTGCGCGACAACCAACAACACAACAGCAAAGATTGCCAGAAAAACAAGACACGCAAAAAGAAAAGCGAGCACAACGATCTCTGCGCTAATCTACTCATTATTGCAACGTATGGCAACGCTTTGAAGATGGCCTACAACACACTCACGCACGCGCACTCACGCACTACTCAACGCTTGACGCTTGTGGCATGGTTGGTAGTCGCGCTGTTGGCACTGCTTACTTACAATACCAACCAGGGCGTATACAATTGGCAATTGCTGATTGTCAATTGGCAATTGCTTTCCTTATTAAGGATTCAGCACGCAGTCGCGTACGCGCGGTACTTTTTTTTTTTTGCTCCAACTCGACTATTTTTTTCTTTCTGCCGCTTCTCTTATTTGCTTGGCTTTTTGTGCTTTACTGATTACGTGCATCCATCCGCAGCCATGAAAGCAAAGTTACCGCACTCTGTGGCGGCTGTGCGCTTTTTGAATGTCATCACTCGCTCCGCGTTGGTGATCTATTATGGAGTTGAAAATTGCAACAAAAAAAGGAAAAAAACGAGTTGGAAGGCGTATATTAATAGCAGCGCTGAGTGGGATTAGTTGGTTTCGAAAAAACATTGAGCTTAACTAAAGCTAGTACTAATGCAAAGTGTCTAACAAAGTTCTCCCCATTTTCTAGCCTTCAACGCTCCAGAACACTACAGAATTCTTACTCTCCTCAACTTCCCTCACTTCTATTACATCTTAACGGATTTTTAAACGAACTCAGCACATTCATCGGGGAAGCTCCGACGGATTCAGGCAATAAATAATTGCTAGTAAAGCCGACGGCGAAATCAGACCATAGTACACGTTAGGCACCCCCGTTGACGAGTAGTTAGCGGTACGCACTATCAACCGATCGTGGCTTAGTTCAGTTCGTAGTCCGACGACTATTTAAAAAAAAATCTGCGTGCATTTTTGCCATTAAACAGCTTCTCATAAAAAACCATCTGCAGTTCAGAAGCTGCTTAAATTTGTAGGTCAATCCGCTTGTGTTACGACATCAAGCATTTAGTATAATGTGTGAAGCACTAAATTTTGTTTTAAGTTATAGTGGCAGTATTTATCGAGATCCTAGATGCTGACAGTTCGCTCGTAGTTCTAGAGCCTAGAAATGGAGCCTATTAGATAGATTTATGAAACGCTGTAAATCGCATCTCTTCGTCGTACTTATTTAAATTGGGTAGATCGTAGAGAAAGTATTTAATGGAGACATCATCGTCTTATTTTAGACAAGACTAGGCAGTGTCAGAAGAAGTATTTGACATCCTCGATCTCTTCACTAGTCGTTTGCTGGATATACCATTCCGCTGGAATGCATCCCCATTAACAAGATAATGTGTGATGACCGCCACAATCAGCCTAAGTGGAGCCTTGGACCCTACATCGGGCAGCATGGGGCCGGTATGTCGAATTAACGAACAATTTAGTTCTTTAGCATGGATTTTATATGGAAGTTCACTATAAGTTGTTTACTGTAGCATCCTTTAAGCTACAATTCACAAGATGCTAGCGGAGGTATTTACGATAGAAAGAGCCTTGCGAATAAGTTGTCTGCTTCACAGCTCCACTGCATCTCCCAGAAGAAAGCAAGGAATCTTCACAGCAGATAATATTACAGGTTCCAGAGAAATATGGATTAAAATGGAGACCAATGCTCAGGAAACGCTAATGCCCACCGACCAACCACCCAACACTTTTTTTGCATAAAGAATGCATCTGTTGGCTCACGTCTTTTAAGTGCCAGTGCTGGGCACTCGCAAGGATGATGTAAGACTATTTCTCTACTTTCTTCGAGATTATAGCTGAGGCGACGATGGTTGTACGGAAGCCCAAATTTTGGCTGTATATTCGCCAAAGCTCCAGTGTCCAGTGAACGTGGCTTTAGCCGGAAAATTACTTTGTTTGAGCTACTTAGGAGACCTTCCGTTTTTGATTTGTCATAGTGCGGCTAGATATGCCTTGTACTTTTGCAGGTGTGTATGGATGCTTTTCTGTCTCGGCTTCGGATGCGTCAAGAGATGATTTGGCTATAGCCGAATCGTTAAATCCTCTCGTTATCGTTTATGTTTCAATGGCCGGGAGCCCAGGCGAGTGAGTTATCAACAGATTCTGACGTCGGGGTTAACATACTCCTCCAATCTTTGTCTGCTTTGAAATTTGTTATTGGTGATGCCAACTCCAGAAGAGCTGTTTGGCTATCTGATAAAATTAATGCTTTTTGTACTTCTTCGTATTTGCTTAACAATACCTTGCAGGCGATCTTAGTCCCCAGTTTTTCCGCCTGAAAGATGCTAGGAAATTTAAGTTTACGGACAGAGAGAGGGGGACACCCAGCATTTCAAAGAATCCCAAATTAGCACCCACTTCGCAGTCTGAACCCGTCAGTGTAGATACCAGCAGAGTTGTCTTTGATTACCTTGGATCTACTTGAGGAAGTTTCGTGAGCTGATTTATTATGATAGCCATTTTGCTCAGAATTTTTGAGATTTTCGGGATTATATAATTCGGTTTACTTGCCCTGAGGAAGGAGGCAAACTGATAATTTTTACATAGGTTTAAGCCTCGAACAACCGACGCTTCCGATTGCTGTTTGGTGTCAAGTGTGTTTTGTCTTGAATTCATGTTTCGGTCACGGTGCAGAAGTTCGCCAGAATTCCGTTTAAACAACGCGAAATAGACTAGAGAACTTGTTAACCGATTAATTTTATGATCAAGAGGGGCACTCAAAATGCCGATGGCTTGTTTATAACCAAAGAGTGATCTAAAATCGATACTATTGCAATGATAATGGGTAATCGTACCGACAATAGTAATAGTAATGGTAATGGTGCTTGTGATGGTAATGGTAATCGTAATAGTAATATTATTGGTAATTAATGGCAACTATGATGGTAATGGTAATCGTAATGGTAATGAGATCCCTACAAGGCATCTGCCGGTCATGTGACTGGTCATCTCACTGGGAGATCTGCAGCCTTTGGCATCATATTTTACGTCAGAATTGAATTGGATTTCTGATAAATCTGGCCAGTACTTTTGTGTACATGTGATTTTGCATCCCTTTTCATCATATGGCCTGATAGATGTTAACTTAAGGTCTCTGTAGGGAAATTTTTACAGCGTTTTTTATGCGTATTGGTTTTTATTTGAGTGTATTGATAATGAGAATCATAATATTTATCGTAATGGTAATGGTTAAGGTAATGGTAGTTGTAATGGTAATGGCAATTGTAAGCAAGTAGTGGTGATAATGGTAATGATATGGGTAGTGGTAATACTAATGGTAATGGTACTGGAAATGGCAATGTTTATGGTTACGGTAATGGTAATGGTAATATGTTCGTAATGGTAATGGTAATCATAATAGTGATGGCACTGGTAATGCATATGCAGTTAATTTAGAGTTAAAGTCTTCAATAGCTTGCCTTGTGAGTGCTAAATTCTCAAATACACATTTCTTGCACAACTACTTATCTAACTTAATTTTATGCAAATAAAATACAAAAAAAAATGTTTCAATTATTCAACAAAAGTTTTTCCGGCGTTTCCTTTCACAATTGGAAATTTAAACATTGACCTTGAAAATTACTTTGAGGTGACCCCATAAAACTAACTCAGCTACCCAACGGCAGTCGTCACTAAATGCCCCTTAATCCATTTGATCTTCAACTGCCTTAAATAACGATTTATCCTTTCAACAGGTACTTACAAACATAAGTACATCATACCAAAGCACGTACGAAAACATGGACGTCGCTGTCAGTTTGCTGACATTACTTTGTACGACAGTGCGTTTGTACGCTTTATCTCAAAGCTTCTTTGCTTACATGTGCCAAATCGCACACATCTCAACGCCGTTGAAGGCAATAACATCACGCGCTTATCACTTTTTCTTCGATTTTGTTTTTGTTTAGTATCCACTATTAAACTAGCAATATTTACGATTATTATTAATACAATCCTCACGCTATTAAAAGCGAACAGCCACTTCTTTATCGCTTTAACATTTCCGCCGAAGGAAGAAAAACAGTGCAGTGCCGCCACCGCACTGCCTATTAAGTACGCGTATTTAGTTGGATAAGCCAATTTGCACGAGTCAGTAGCAGCAGCTAGCGGCTTAAAGTTGCCACAAATATGTAAGTGGAAATACTTACATAAATAGTAAATAGGCATACAAATATATATACATACATACATGTATGCATGTATGTGTGTTTTTAAAGTCATGCATGTGCTCTACGCTGAGTAGAAAATCAATATCATCTTTTACCGACGCAACTACTTATTGTAGTTCAATATTATTTTCATTTCCTTTTTTCCGCCAGATATCTTTGATGACTCCAGAGAATACTTTTAACGTACATTTAATAAGCGACACATAGACCAGCCTGAGTACACGTGTAGTAGTCGCGCCCCACCAAACTTACTACCTATCTATGTACATATGTATATAGTTAAGCCACCAAGCGGGCGCGCGCAACTGGCCACACTTTAACCATAACCGCCTTAGCCGTCGCTGCCGCTGGCATCGCCTAAGGGACTCGTATTTTCAGCGTCGCGTGCCGCATTGCATGTGACAGCAGACGCTAGCTAGCTAGCTGACGGACTATGTATATGAGTTTGTAGAGGAGTTGCATTGTAAGCCAACGCCGCCGCCGTTGCTGCTACGTTCTCGACTATATATGTGTGTATATCCCAGGGTTTCCTTTTTTTTGCTGTCCCGATGCTTTTGTTCCTCTCCCATGGCTTTTGTCATGTTGTTGACGGTTACGTTTGTCGGCAAGTCAATCATTGCTATTAATCAGCTCACAGATATTGGTGCTGACCGACCAATGATGTGTGGTGTGGTGTCTTTGGTTTATCGAAATAGCGCGCCAGCAAGGTGGAAGACAAACTAACTATAGTCACAACAACTACAATATATATGTATACTTAGTAGTGAAGTGCTGAAAGAAAGCTGCCGCATTGTACATAGCTGGTAGCTGAAAAATTCTTTGACTTTTGGTCATTGTTGCTGACGTCGGCTGCCTTCAGAAGGATATGAATGCTTATAGACTGCGGGTGTGGTCGCATGCGCGGAGCTATTTGATGTCCAAGCAACGTTTAAAGTTGCGTAAAATATTTATTTAACACTTGCTTGTGCTGATTTTCATCCTAATGAGCGTTTAAGAAATGATAAAGGCTGCGATTTAGATTATCATTATTTGCAGTTAGTCAGATATGGTCCGAATGAATGTGCCAGAGGAAAGAAGCTTGGAGTGAAGAAATTAGAATAGAAGAATAGAGTTGCGATTCATAGCGCGATATTCGATTTACCTTCGCGTTTTCGGTTCTAGCCAAACGTCATTGCCACTTTCTTGGGCGCGTGTTGGCCAAAGCAATAGCCGAAGTTGAATTGCTTATGAAATGTTCTGCACCTCTCATTGTTTACTTTTTGGTAGTTATATTTAGCTGTACAAGTCTACATTTCATTCAAAATGTTTCTAGGTAGATCCGCTCTACTATCAGATGAGACCTCAATTCTGAGGAAAATTTTTTGGACTAGGCGTCCATAGTCCACATCCTACGAATTTGATTAGTTTTCGAAAAATTCAGCCGTTTTGCTCCAGACGCACAGTGCCGCGAAGGTGGACAAAAATACAAAAATCGACTGTCTTGAAACTTAGATGTTTTGATGTTAAGTTACAGCTAAATCTCCAACTAAGAGAAGTTCATAAGTTATTTTGTGATAAAAACAACTTTCAGCCTCACACACCCCCTCAAAGTACACCTATTTTCTACATACCATTTCATTTCGGCGATTCGCACATAAAAGTGGTCGCAGTTAAAAATTTGTTAAAAATACATTTTTATTCCTAGCAAGATCAACTTTTGCACTTTGATAAAGATATATGCGACAAACCAATATATATATAGAGCAATGACACCAGTTTACAAATAATATGTTAACCAATGATTAGACGAAAGGCGAACAAAAAGCAAATAAAAATAAATAACATACCTATTACTCTTCATCTGCATAAAGAGTACTATTTTGCTTAAACAGCAAACAGCTTGCGAAAATGATAATACAAATGTATGCACATCATGGAGGTCCAATTTTTTTATATATTTTTTTTTTTTGATTGAGTCTTTTTATAATTTTGTTCACCTAACTAATTACATTACCTGTGCAAAAATTTCAACGTTTTACTATTAGTGGAAAATGTAGCTCAACGCGAGTTTAAAATTTCATGAATTTTTCTCTGGTGCTAAGAGTCCTCTCTTGTGGAAAACAAATAAAAACCCAAGAGTTTAGTGTTTTGTTGAACGAAACAAGAGAGTTATACCTTAGAAATTATGGTTGGTATAACATGCCAAGTTCAGTGCATAAAGTTTTAGTACGTGGACGTGATGTAATTAAATACTTTGATTTACCAATAGGTAATGATTTTGAAGCTATGTTTTCATTTATTTTCTTATTCTGTATTTCCACCTAATTTATCAGGTTCATTATCAGAAGAAGCCTTAGAATGTTCACACAAAAACATAAGAAAATATCGGCTTAATCGTTCTCGAAAAACTGGAAGAGTACAAAGCAATACGGATTTAATGACTCGTTTGATATTATCGTCAGATCCATTAGTTGCATTTAAAAGAAATATAAAACAGAGAAACAAATATTTAAAGGGTTCTGATCTCAGCTTTAATAAATACATTGTTGAAAGTGACGAAGCAGACAAAAGCATGGAATCATTTGAATCAGTGATCACTTCCTCCTCTTCTGAGGACTCTGAAACTGAGTGATTATAACAACTAGTTCGGTTTTTATTAACATATTATATGTTATTACCATATAACAGCTATTATTACTTACTTACTTAACAGTGATTATGCTTTATTTTAAATGAAATCAAAAGAATTTTTTTTTCTAAAGGTTAACATGTAAGGAAAACCGACTTAATTTTTCAAATTACCATAATGTATTCATTTAGGAAGTAAAGTTTAGACGAATTTTGACTATTAAGACTATTTTTCTGAACACTTAGCAACAATGATATGCCATATTTCATTTTTAAATAATCATGTGCAAAAACTCGGTGTTTTTTTAATGGGTACCCGTTACAAAAAAACCGATTACTTTCTTAAAATTAGAGTAATATAGACACTTCAGATGTAAAGTTTCAATAAATTCTGACGACTCCTTCCTGTTTTCGTAAACACCACAATCAGCAATGATTATGCCTTATTTGTCTTTCATATAGTAATGTAAAAAAAAATCTTTTTTTTTTAATGGGTACCCGGTACCGAAAAATCGATTTCATTTTTGAAATAAGCATGGGTTAGTCCTTTTAGGTGTAAAGTTTCAACAAGTTCTGAATACTATTTCGGTTTTTATAAACATATGTCTACGATGATTATGAGCTATTTTACCTTTTTATAAAATTGTAAAAAAAAAAATTTTTAATTAAATGGTAACAGATGCTGAAAAACGTTTTTTTTTCTTAAATTGCCGTGATATAGTCCTTTCAGGTGTAAAGTTTCAGCCCATTCTGATGCCTCCTTCCACTTATATCAACACATGTCCACAATGACTATTTTCATATAAAAATGCAAGAAAAACTCGGTTTTCTCGAAATG